>NC_057810.1:109698916-109705686 GCF_018294505.1 Triticum aestivum
AACATAGGGTGGATCCACAACATTGAGTTTGGAGAGATAAAATCCATGGTGCGCTCTAGTCTGGGCCTTCGTAAAGAAAACCGCCAACTGTAGCTCAGAAGGCACATACTGAAGAGCAATAACCTAAACATGATATTTCCTTTGTGAGCATCTATATTTTTTACTGTTTGTGCACATACATTTTATTGTCATATTAAAACTAGCAGAATACCAAGCTAAAGGAGAGCAAATTGACATCCAAAAAGAGTGACAAAAGAACATGGACAGCGGAGGAGAAGTTACTATTGGCATTCTATATGAAATGAATGATTCGTCTTGGAAATAGATACTGGTACCAGTCCGGATATCTTACCTACATTGAGAAGGAAATGGCTGAAGTAATACCACACGCTGATCTTAAAGAAAATCCGCATATCAAGTCTATAGTTAAGATTTTGAAGAAGCAACTTTCTTATGTTCTAGAAATTATGCAAAATGGCACTGGTTTGGATGCGATGACGAGAGGAAGGTGGTAAGTGGAGATAGAGACGTATATGGGCTGGGCAAAGGTAAAATATGTTCATTCAATATGTAAAGCAAGCTGCTCTGTTTCATGTTTTTTCATTACAATTCAGTTTCTAATGGAAATTTATGCTCTTTTTTGTAGTCCCGTGAGGGAGCAGGTCCTCTGTACATGAAGCCTATGTTAATTTTGACAAGCTATATGAGGTCTACGCCAGTGATTCGGCTAAAGGAGGGAGTGCTAAAGGTCCTGGAGAAGAAGAAATTGCAGAAGGTGGATCGACGGTAGATGCAGAAACCTAATAGCCAACCAGACAAGGAGAATCCTCCTGAAACACATGAGAACACAAACCCATCCAGTGGTTCTAGGTCTGGTCGTGAGAGAACATACCCTAATGATGATGCACTTGAGTCGGGTCTTATAAGCATGTCCAATACAACTGTGAAGTTCTTGGAAGCAGAGCAGGAGAATGCAAAAAACATTAATGGTTTACAGAGGCCATTTATGCATGGAGCTGAAGTTCATGAGCAAAAACATCAGCCAATAGAACCAAATTACTTGATATCCTCCAAAATCTTAAAGATCTCAGTACTGAAAAAGTTGCTATTGCTGTACGTGTCATTGGGGGTGATGCTGGAAAGACAGAATTTTTCATCAAGTTGCGTGATGATTACAAAGTGGTGTTTGTTCGCCAGGAGCTTGAGGTGGCCAAAAAATAAGTGGATGTCCAGATTTAGGAGTCTACACTCCAGTTTTGATTTTTAGTTCAGGACTACTAATTGTTTGCCTTTAAACTCATTGTTTGCAACTTTTGATGCACGCCAATTTATTTTACATTGTCTTCTTTCATACGGTGCACCAGTAGTTCAGTTTTGGAGATATGTTGCATTTTCAGTCCATGTCAATACTGTTGGAAAATGATATTTTCATATGTTTCATCAAGCAGTGGATTGCCTGATACTTGCTCCATGTCTTGCTTCATTTCCTACTACATGTGCCTGTGTTTTGATGATATTCAATTCCTACTACCTGGGACCGTTTTTGATGATCTGATTGGAAATTATTTGCTGCCTCAGATTGACCTGAATGGTGGAGGAAGCTGAAAAGGCTTGCCTTTCAGCCAACACAAGATTAATTGCAGCAAGTGCAGGGGTGTACGCTGGCCATCATTTTCCTTCTGTGTCCGATGTAAAGTTGCAGACCTAGACAATACAGCCGATTCAGTTTGTAGCTACTCAAATCCTATCATAAACAACTCCAATTCCTAGACCCACCAACCAAACAAAGGAAACTAATTCCCTGTCAAGTTCCCACAAATAATTCCAACCCCGAAACAAACGTGGGATTGGGACTAATAAACCACTTCCCAAGTTTAATCCCTCGACCAACTCCCTTTCATAAATCCCCATTCCCTTTTCCCTTAAAAAAAGGGACACGCTGTAGAAAAAAAACAGAGCTGAAGCACGGAAAAGACGAGAAGCGAGGGAGGCACTCACGAGATGTGTAGGTGGCGGAAGAGGAGGCCGAGGATGGAGAGGGAGCAGAGGAGGACGAGGAGCACGTCGGCGGCGAGGGACACCGCGCTCGCCCGCCGCACCGCGCAGTGGTAGTAAACCAGCCCGCCGCAGACCGCGCCCACGGCCCAGCGCCAGGATCCTCCCGCCCCCATCGCGGGCGTGGCGTGGCGTCCACCAAGCTGCCCCCGCCGCCGGCTCGGCTTGGTGGTGGCGTCCGTCGGTCGCTCTCTCTATCTCACGCGCAGGACAAGTATCTTGGACCTGGTTGGCATGGGCCGTGGGCTTAATTCGGATGCAGGCCATAGCCCGGGCCCCGGGAGGTCCTGTCATGCGCCGTGTCGTCGCCATAGCTCACATGGATACAGCGATATGGGCCGGCTCGATAACTTGCTCCCTCACGCATGTGGTTCGCTCGCCAGGGCTGGCGATAATCTCTCGCTTACATCAAGAGTAACTACCCTCCAGCTGAAGCTTTTCCATGCATGCAACAGTACAGTAGTGAGGGCGCACTTGGGATCGGTGTATTCTAATGCGGAGGTGTTTAGATCTTTGAGTCTCCTCTCAGAGAGCAGCACATTCGGGTCATGGCGGCCCTGTTCGGTAAGGAGATGCCACCGGTGCTTGCGAGGAGTGCCACTACGTCCGTGGTTGTGGGGGAGGCCTGAGTGCTTGGTGGGTTTCTGGGTGTGTACCGGGACACTTATGGATTGGAATCCTCGTGTACTCTCTTGGAACGTGAGGGGTCTTAATAACCCTACTAAAAGGAATGCGGTTAGGGACTATGTAACATATGCTAAGGTGAATTTGGTGTGTCTTCTAGAGACGAAGCTAGATGTACTCGATACATACTTGGTGATGCAATGCATTGGGCCATCTTTTGATGGTTTTGCTTATCTCCCGGCGATCGATACGAGGGGTGGTATTTTGCTTGCTTGGGAGAGCTCATACATGGAGATTGACAATCTAACCCGGGATTCTAACTTTCTCACGGGGCGTGTGTGTAACAAGGATGGATGGGAATGGTGGCTATCCATGGTGTATGGTCCCCAAGGGGATGAGTCAAAGATCAATTTTTTGATCGAATTGCAACATAGAAGAGATGCTTGCCCGGGTCCTTGGATGGTGCTTGGTGACTTTAATATGATCCTGAGGGCTGAGGAGAAGAATAACTCGAATCTTAATAGATCTATGATGAGGAGATTTAAGGCTTTTATGGATAACAATGAGCTTAAAGAACTCTACATGCATGGAAGGAGGTTCACGTGGTCCAATGAGAGGGAGAACGTGGTGATGACCAAGATCGATCGGGTGTTAGTGTCGGTGGATTGGGAGCTTTACTATCCGGATGTTTTGTTGCAAGCTCTTTCAACTAATATTTCTGATCACGCCCCGTTGCACCTCTCCACGGCGCCGCCTTTCTGCGCTAAGAAGAGTTTTAGGTTTGAGATGTATTGGACGCGGCTTGAGGGGTTCGAGCAGGTAGTGAAGGAAGCTTGGGTGTGCACGGAGGAGATCACCGATCCTTTCAAAAGATTGGATGCATTGTTAAGGAACACGGCGGTGGCCCTTCAAGCTTAGGGTCAAAGGACAACGGGGAACATTAAGATCCAAATTGCCATTGCCAATTATGTCATCCTAAGGCTGGATAAAGCGATGGAGGCTAGGGCCCTGTCTTGGTTGGAGAGGTGGTTGAGGAGATCTTTAAAACACTCTTTGCTAGGGCTGGCCTCCCTGCAACGTACGATCGAGAGGCAAAGATCGAGGCTCAAATGGATCAAAGAAGGCGATGTGAATACGAAGCTATTTCAAGCGGTGGCTAACAGAAGGAGGTGTAAGAACTTTATACCGCATATTAGACACAATGGAGAGCTGATCACGAAGCAAGTTAGGAAGGAGGAGATCTTCTCGGAGGTTTATGAGCGGCTGCTTGGGCAGGCAAACGCAAGGGAGGCGGAAGTGGACCTAGACTTCCTTGGTTTGGAAGGAATTGACCTGTCCGAGCTTGAGGGGATGTTTACAAAAGAGGAGGTTTGGAATACGATCAAGGAGATGCCGCCGGATCGGGCTCCGGGCCCGGATGGCTTCATTACGGCATTCTACCAAAAAGCTTGGCATATCATTAAGAGGGATGTGATGGCAGTGCTCATGAAGCTTTATGTGGGAGATGGCCGGGGTTTTGGTAAATTAAACCGAGCACACATCGTGCTTATTCCAAAAAAACCCGAGGCGAAGGAGGTGGGCGACTTTAGGCCGATCAGCCTAACCCACAGTGCGGCCAAGTTGTTCGCTAAGATGCTTGCTAATCGTGCGCGGAGAAGAATGAAGGAGATCGTTGAATCGAACCAGTCGGCGTTCATTTGTGGGAGGCATCTCCACGATAACTTCCTTTTGGTCCGGCAAGTCGCTAGGAAAATTCATGCTCGCAAGGATGCGGGAGTGTTCTTGAAGTTGGACATCTCACGAGCTTTTGACTCCCTTGCCTGGCCGTTCTTATTTGAGGTGATGCGTAGGAAGGGTTTTGGTACCAAGTGGTACCAGTGGATTGCCATCCTCTTGAGGACCTCTAGCATGAAGGTGATCGTGAATGGGGTGCCAGGAAGAAGCTTTGTGCATGTTAAGGGTTTAAGGCAAGGGGACCCAGTTTCGCCTCTTCTCTTTGTGATTGCCATGGACGTCCTCTCGAAGATGATGATTCACACTGCTACCATGGGCGTCTTGAGTGCATTCACGGGCATTGCCCCTCACCAAGCAGTGTCAATCTACACCAACGACGTGGACTTATTTGTCAAGCCACGACTCTTGGATCTCTCGCTCGTTCGGTCGGTTCTTACGGTATTTGGGGAGGCATCGGGTTTGAAGGTGAATTACAACAAATCTCTGGCGATTATGATTCATGGGGACAGTGCGGACAAGGACCGGGTTGAGTCGGTGTTGAAATGCCGCATGGGTACCTTCCCATGCAGATACCTTGGGCTGCAATTGGCCATCAGGACTCTCACTAGGGCTGAGTGGCAGCCTATGTTGGACCAAGCTAAGGGCTTTGCGCCGGCGTGGCAAAGGGGACTGATTCACCGGCCGGGTCGTCTTGTGCTTGTGAAATCGGTAATTTCGGCTAAACCGATTCATCACTTCATGATTACGGAGGCTCTTGTTTGGGTGTTGGAAGAGATCGAACAATGGATGAGAGGTTTCTTTTGGCTGGCAAGGAGAAGGCCAATGGTGGGCAATGTCTGATTGCTTGGGATGCGGTTTGCAAACCTACTTATCTGGGTGGCCTAGGCGTTCGGAACCTGCAGCTACAGGGGCTCGCACTGCGGGTGAGATGGGAATGGTTGCGTAGAACGGACCCTGAAAGGCCATGGCAAGGGCTGCCAATGACGGAGGACAGAGATGCCTGCGCGGTGTTTGATAGCCTGGTGAACATCTCGGTGGGGGATGGCACTAAGGTTCTGTTTTGGCGACATCGATGGATCCATGGTTTCTCTGCAAAGGATATTGCACCACTCATTCATTCTAAGGTGGAAACGAGGACGATTAACAAGAGAATGGTGGCGGATGGCTTGGAGAATGGGAGGTGGTTGCGTGATTTATTAGGAGATCTCGACTTTGGTGACCACATGCAGCTCATCCATTTCAACCTAGCTATAAGCACGGTTTAGCGTGACGTCTTGCGACCGGACGCCTTTTCGTGGCCTGCAGACCCGTCAGGTCTCTATACTGCTTGGTCGACATACCAACGGCTCTGCCTTGGTGCAGTTGTGGTACCTTATGCCTTTTGCATTTGGAAAAGTTGGGCTCTGCTCAAGTGCAAAATCTTTGCTTGGTTGGCGGTGCAACACCGTATTTGGACTTCGGATAGGAGAGCGAGGCATGGGTTGCAAGATCGACCTTCCGCATGGTTTACGTGTCTTCAAGAGGAAGATAATGCAGAGCACATACTAGTCCAGTGTGTGTACGCTAGGGAGGTGTGGCATATCATGTTTGATGCTTTGGGTTTGCAGGCAACCATTCTGGAGGTGCAGGATCAACTTTTGGATTGGTGGTTGGCACAACGTGCAAGATGGAGTCGTGACGCCAAGAGGGGCTTTGATATGGTGGTGATTGCGGTGATCTGGGCACTCTGGAAGCAGCGCAATGCGAGAGTCTTCAATAGGACTAACCAGTAGTTGAATGCGCCGGATTTGGCGAGTTCTGTCACTCGAGAGCTGAAGGAGTGGAAGGCGGCCGGCCTAGGAGGAGGACGTTTCTCTGGGTTTTGTGAGACAGTAGCACTACAAAAAAAAGACACATCCGTGACATTTTGGGCCGAATGATTTTTTTTTCTGTCATACATATGACACTTCTATGACGATAATTGTGACAAAACCCGGTATCATCATAGATGTGGTGGGCTCCTACTTCTATGACAAAAAATCATGACAGAAAATGGGCTTTTCATCCTGGGCGGGCCGGAGACGCAGCTGCATGACATTCTTTGGGCCGTCCATGACGGAAAAAACCGTGGTAGAAGCGAGGGGGAGGAAAATTTCGGGGAGTTGCCGGTTACGGTGGGAGGTCGGGGGCCGAGCGATGCACGTTTCTCTTGTACACGTACGCGCGTGTGTGCGAGGCATTGGCTCTAACTGAACCCGAGCGAGGCGTTGGGCTCTAACTGAACCCGAGCGATTGCACTGCAGGCTACGCGTTACTGAACCCGAGCAATCGATTGATGGCTGTTAACTGAACCCGATGGAGCGATTCCTTCGCTACTG
>NC_057810.1:109705696-109706566 GCF_018294505.1 Triticum aestivum
TTTCTGTCATACATATGACACTTCTGTGACGATAATTATGAAAAAACCCGGTATCATCATAGATGTGGTGGGCTCCTACTTCTATGACAAAAAATCATGATAGAAAATGGGCTTTCCGTCCTGGGCGGGCCGGAGACGCAGCTGCATGACATTCTTTGGGCCATCCATGACGGAAAATACCGTGGTAGAAGCGAGGGGGAGGAAAATTTTGGGGAGTTGCCGGTTACGGTGGGAGGTAGGGGGCCGAGCGATGCACGTATCTCTAATACACGTATGCACGTGTGTGCGAGGCGTTGGCTCTAACTGAACCCGAGTGAGACGTTGGGCTCTAACTGAACCTGAGCGATTGCACTGCAGGCTACGCGTTACTAAACCCAAGCGATCGATCGATGGCTGTTAACTGAACCTGATGGAGCGATTCCTTCGCTACTCCTGCTAACTGAAGCCGATCGATTGGATGAACAATGAGCATTGTGGGGGGGTTTGGGTGAACAGTGAGCGGTGGTGTTGCCTCTGGATGAACAGGACCCCGTGGTGTGGAGGGCTGGATGAACAGTAGACGGTGGAGGGGTGGACGTGGAGGGGTGGTTGAACAGGACCCCGTGGTGTGGAGGGCTGGATGAACAGTAGACGGTGGAGGGTTGGATGAACAGTAGACGGTGGAGGGGTGGTTGAACAGTGCCGGTGGAGTAGCGCGCGGTGGAGGCTGGATGAACAGGAGCCCGTGGAGGCTGGAGGAGGTCGACGGTAGCCCGTGGAGGCTGGAGGAGGTCGACGGTGGAGATGAACAGTATCCCGTGGAGTCCCGTTTTGCGGTACGCCACACCCTTCCCGATGAACATGACCCCCGTTTCGACCGTAGGAGGTCCG
>NC_057810.1:109706576-109712430 GCF_018294505.1 Triticum aestivum
TTTGCGGTACTCCACACCCCTCCCGATCAACAGGACCCCCGTTTCGACCGTAGGAGGTCCGTTTCCTCTGTTTTGCGGTACGCCACACCCCTCCCGATCAACAGGACCCCCGTTTCGACCGTAGGAGGTCTGTTTCCTCTGTTTTGCGGTACACCGCACCCCTCCCGATCAACAGGACCCCGTTCCGAACGTGGCCGGTCGAACACAAGGCCGTTTCCTCCGTTTTGCGGTATGCCAGGCCTCATTTCCATCGCCTATTCCGTCCAAGCCGGTTGGCTCCCACGCGTTCTTTTGCCTCCCGATGAACACGACACATTCTGTTGCCTCCCCATCAACATGATGCATTTTGTTGGCTCCCCATGAACACGACGACGACACTGTTTCTCCGTTCCGACCCAGCCATGTACGTATGCGCGAGTAAGCGTTTGAGACCCTGTCCATATGTACGTACGTGGCCGTATTTTCTTTCTTGCACCCTCGCCGTTGTACGTACGTGTACATGCTACTTGCGCACCTCTACATTGACACGTGCGCGCCTCTACTACGACACGTGTGTGCCTCTACATCGACTAGTATGTACGTACACTTTTGCAACCAGAATGACAACGCTACGTACGCTTCGACCAGGTGGGTCCCGACTGTCATGCACTTCCTTGCCTGCGAAGATGTAGCTAGTGGGTCCCAGCAGTCAGGGGGCGAATCGTTTTTTTACCCGGACGCACTTCCTTGCATGCGAAGATGTAGCTGGTGGGTCCCAGTAGTCAGGGGGAAATGTTTTTTTTGCGAAATACTGGTGGCCCGTCCGGTGGGTCCCTGCTGTCAGGTGGAGGAAAAATTATTTTGCGTGTAATAAGGAGCCACTTCCTTGCGGCCGTCGTGGACCCAGCTGTCAGCCTCTCCACGCACAGTACTCTTCTAATGGAAGTCAGCTGTTGACCACATTGACCACGCCGCGCCGAGAGCACCACGGCGATGGACGATGGCGAGGCCTAGGAAGGGGACGACCCGGAGCCGAGGAAGACGCAGCAGTGGATGCCCACGCGAAGAGGAGTACAAGGGTGAGGCTGTCGTCGCCGCAGAATAACAGGGGGTGTGGGTGAGTAGAGGGATGGCCTGGCCAGCGGTGGGAGTAGTAGGGGGCGGTGAGGCCTCCGCCGCATCGCAGCCGGCCACGGGAGGAAGGAGCACGAGGCATGACCGGCGCTGGTTTGGGCGGCTGGAGCAAGAAGACCAGAGGTTGAAGAAGCACTACGACCGTTGGATGGACATCGTACAGTCACTGGAGCTAGAATCGTGCATATTATTGACTAAGTTGACAAAGCCCTCCGTCCCCGTCAACTTAGTAGGCCCACAAGTCAGCCTGCCACTATACTGGGTCCCAGCTAAGAGGCGGAGTATTCATTTTTTTGTGCGTAATAAGGTGGCACTTCCTTGCGTGCGAAGATATAGCTGGTGGGTCCGAGCTATCAGCGGCGGTAACGTTTTTTTCACGAAATACAGAGGCCCTTTCAGTGGGTCCCTGATGTCAGGTGGAGGAATCATTATTTTGCGTGTAATAAGGAGGCATTTCCTTGCGTGCGGCCGTGGATCTAGCTGTCGGCCTCTCCACGTACAGTCCACTTCAGATGCATGTCGGTCGTTGACCACGTTAACTAGGCCGCGCCGAGAGCACCAGGGCGGTGGACGACGGCGAGGCCTAGGAAAGGAACGACACAGAGGCAGGGAAGACTCGGCAGTTGTTTCCCACGCGAAGGGGAGTATGACTGAGGGAGTCCTGGATTAGGGGGTGTCCGGATGGCTGGACTATGACCTTTGGCCGGACTCCCGGACTATGAAGATACAAGATTGAAGACTTCGTCCCGTGTCCGGATGGGACTTTCCTTGGTGTAGAAGGCAAGCTTGGCGATACGATATGAAGATCTCCTCCCATGGTAACCGACTCTGTGTAACCCTAGCTGTCGGTGTCAAAACCGGCGGATCTCGGGTAGGGGGTCCTGAACTGTGCGTCTAGGCGAATGGTAACAGGAGACAAGGGACACGATGTTTTACCCAGGTTCGGGCCCTCTTGATGGAGGTAAAACCCTACGTCCTGCTTGATTAATATTGATGATGTGTGTTACAAGAGTAGATCTACCACAAGATCAAGGAGGCTAAACCCTAGAACTAGCCTATGGTATGATTGTTGTCCGTCCTACGGACTAAAGCCATCCGGTTTATATAGACACTGGAGAGGGCTAGGGTTACACAGAGTCGGTTACTATGGTAGGAGATCTACATATCCGTATCGCCAAGCTTGCCTTCCACGCCAAGGAAAGTCCCATCCGGACACGGGACGAAGTCTTCAATCTTGTATCTTCATAGTCTTGGAGTCCGGTCGATGATGATAGTTCGGCTATCCGGACACCCCCTAGTCCAGGACTCCCTCAGTAGCCCCCGAACCAGGCTTCAATGACGACGAGTCCGGCGCGTATGTTGTCTTTGGTGTTTGCAAGGCGGGTTCTTCTTCACGCTCCATGTGTTTGCTAGATAGTGTCCGGTTGCTTCATAAATGCTGCGCTCCTTGGCTTCTACGTTCAATAATGGCCTTCTCCACGTGTCGTATGAATGCGAAAAGCCAGGGTATTCTTACGTTTTCCCCCCTAGCTACGCGGATAAGCTGCCTATAAGAGAGGCGAGGATCCAGATCCAAATCACACCATCCTCCTTTCGCAAGTACTCACCGAGGCGCATCTGACAAAAAATCCATTCCAACATGGAGAGTCGACGCGGCTCCTCTTATCGCGCTCCCAGTCCTAAGCCAGGAGATTGGAGGAGATGCTCAGTCCCGCATAGCGAGTTAGTGGCGCTCCAAACAGAGGGATACCTTCCCCCGGCCTTTATGGTTCCGGTTCGAGCTGGACTGGCCACCTACAAGGGCGGGAAGCAGGCGGAGAGCGTCCCCAATCCCTCCAAAGGAGAGCGGGTATGCTTCGTCTCCTACTTGATAAGGGGACTCAGATTTCCTATACATCCATTTCTCCGGGGGCTCCTGGAGTTCTATGGACTCCAACTTCACCACCTCACGCATGCCTCTATTTTGTACATCGCGGGCTTTGTAGCTCTTTGCGAGCTGTTCTTGGGCATCGAGCCCCATTTTGCGCTGTGGAAGAGGCTGTTTTGCCTCGTACCCCGTTCTCACAAGGGGTCGATATATCAAGTGGGCAGAGCCGAAATATGGTGCATCACCGGGACCGGATATCTATCCGGAACTCCGAAGAAGGCGTCCGAAGACTGGCCTTCGGAGTGGTTCTATATGGAAGACGCCCCGCTGCCGGATCCAGTTTGGATCGGCCTCCCGGAGTTTAGCAACGCTCCTCAGAAGAAACGCCTGAGTTGGCGCCCGCGGAGCCCTCAACGGGAAGATGGTAGGAGCGTCCACTATCTGATGGGTCGGATACGGCTACTAGCCCATTCCGGATTAACCATGATTGAAGTCATGGCCACATGTATTATGCGAGGGGTGCAGCCGCTCCAATATAGGGGCCACCCCATGTGGGATTTTAATGGGGAGAATGACGCCACCCGTCATGGCCGCACATGACCGGGGTCGGCCGCCGATCTGGTGAAGATCCTGTCCGGCTTGTACAAGGGGGAGGAGGAGGACTTCCTCCACACGAGTCCATTGAATGGATTCTCCATTAATAACCCTCGAAGCTGGGTAAGCGGACGTTTAAATATCTAATCCGCGCTTTCAAAGATAAGTGTCTTACCTTATGGTTTCAACGCAGGAACTGCGCCGGGATGTGGAGGGCATAAAAAGCCCAACTCCACAACCCGAGGATCCGGGAAGATCCCTTGATCCGGCCTCCGAAGAGGATCCGGACATTAAGGTGGATTTGATTGGCGGGGTGTTCCACCAGCTCAGCATGGATAATGCTTTAGTCGCCATTACGGCTGACTACCCCGGTTTGTGTCCGGCTTCCCAGGTGAGTACGACCGAAGTCCTGACACCATTACTTTTTAATTCTTAATTCTGACCACCGTGCACCAATGGTGCTCGGCAGGAGGTGCCTTTACGGCAGGAAGCCGAGCCCGCGGCGACAGACCAAATGAGGTCAGTGCGGCCTAGCAGGCGGAAGAGGAGTGCGGCGCGAATCGAAACGTCACCGCAAAGGTATGGTGCACCATTGTCCTTTAAGGGAAAGACTCCTGGGAGGCATATTAATGCTCATGATTCTTCCAGGAGAAAGAGCACTCGCCGGACTGAGTCTGGAGAGGATGTCCACCAAGCCTCCGCCAGCTAGGCTCCAACGCCTGGTCCGGAGGGGGAGGCGAGCGCAAGGCGCGAGCCGGATGCTCCTCCAACGGAGGATGCCGACTGGTTGTCCGCCACCAGGTCTGAGGTGGAGAGCGCCATGAATCACAGGCGCCGTCAGACAGTTCTTCGTGACGCATGTTTCTCCCCTGAGGCGTTAAATGCCTTTAATGCGGAAGACGCGCACCTCTGTGCTGCTCAAGATGGTTTAACCAGAGCTATGGAGCAGTATGTAAAGG
The DNA here is from genome assembly GCF_018294505.1 of Triticum aestivum. Taxonomy (NCBI): domain Eukaryota; kingdom Viridiplantae; phylum Streptophyta; class Magnoliopsida; order Poales; family Poaceae; genus Triticum; species Triticum aestivum. Next base: position 109,711,110 of record NC_057810.1, read on the forward strand.
ACATACGGGTAAGTAATTTTAATAGTTATATATGCCAGTAGCCCCCGAGACTTAAAATAGTTAAAATAACTAATTTAAGGATCATTTATTATGCAGGATCTTACGGACAAGAATACCCACCTGTCCCAGGAGCTTCAAGAGTGCAAGGCCCAACTTGAGGCCGCACTGACCGCCGCAGGAGGAGACACAGGGACCCCCTCCGGTAACGCATATTTCAAAAATGTTTTATGGCGTGCGGCGTGCGTATAAATCTCACAATAATATTGCAGATGTTGCCGGACTTGATCCGGACAAGCAACAGTTACTACACCAGTTGAAGGCCGGCGAGAGGGTGCTTATGAAGGTGCAGCAGGAGAGGAACAAACTCCAAGATGCCCACACCCAGCTTGGAGAAGAGCTAAAAGGTGTTCGGGCCCAGCTGTCTGGCTCCTTGAAGGAGAATCAGCGGCTTCGTCGCGGCATCTATAGTAAGTGCTTGAGCAAACTCTTTTGAAAAGAAGAGTTCGGCGAGGAGGTCGGTTGACAGAAATATGTCTGTAGGTGTGCTCACAGGTCGCCCTATGGAGGAAATGCCCGGTTCAACGGGTGACCAACTTCCCGAGCTGGTGCAACTACTTGAACGTGTTCGGCAGGCGATGAGTGGCGTCGTTCAGGCCTTATGGCCTTCCGTCTCCCTACCTGAGGGCCTTGGAGGGCTTGCTGAGAAGCTTCAGGGAGTACGGCGACGTCTCCATTTGTGGAAGATATCGGCCTGCCGTCAAGGTGCCAGGGTGTCACATCCCTAGCTTCTGGTAATGCTCTAGGCTAGCTTCATGTGTGCATCATGTTTAAATTCTGAAAATTTGAACTGAGGGAATTTTGGAAGCCTCAAAACCCTAAATAAAAGAGGGGCAAAAACCCTAGAAATCTTATTCATTGCTCCAAAAGGCTCTTCTTAAATGTTTGATAATTTTTGGTAAGGGTTCTGGTCCCAACCAAAATATTGAACATTTTTAAGGAATTATTTTTGGGACTTTGGATTTAATTCATTAGCTATTTGAATTTGAATTATATTCATATAATTAGAATATAATTTAAATACCCCTGAAATATTTTATAAGCTTTTGGAAAAGTCCATCTAGCAGTATAAAATATTCAGAGGAGTTTTGGCATTGTTTGAATTATTTTTAAATTCAAAACAGTGGCAAAACAGATTAAATAAAAGAAAACAGAACAAAAATAGAAAACAGTAAATAAAAAAAAAGAGAGAAGGAACTACCCGTCGCTCACCTGTGCTGGCCCAGCCCCCCCTGTGCAGCCCACCTGCGTGGCCCAGCCCACC
>NC_057810.1:109712440-109713140 GCF_018294505.1 Triticum aestivum
AAATTGAAATGGGGATGTTCAAACCCTAGCATTAAATCAACTCAACTAGGGTGAGTTAAAATCTTTTCAATAAACCCAAAAGGCCCCTAAGAAAAGTTCATGATTTCTGGTTAAGGTGGAAACCTCTGCCAAAAATGATGAATATATCCTTAGGTCATTTTTGGATTTTTGAATTAAATCATATTGTATTTGACTTTGGGCATTTAAATACTATAAATAATTTAAATGCTCAAATAAATGTTGGAAATTGATAAGGGTCACTGGAATAATTCAGAAAGCACCCATAATTATTTCCAGGATTTTATAAAATGATTTGATATTTAAAACAAATCAAAAACAAATTGCAGAAATAGAAAAAAATAAAACAGAACAAAAATAAAAGAGAGAAGGCCACCTGGGCCACTTACCTGGCGCCACTTACCTGGCCCAGCTCCATCTGGCCGGCCCAGCCCACCTCCTCCCCCCCTTGTCCTCTTCTTCCTCTGCCAGTAGGTAGAGGCGAGGCGTGGCGCGCGCCCGAAGAGCTCCGGCCACCTCCTGCTTACCTGCTCGCCGCTGGAGGCACCCAAGGGAGCCACGCACTCCCCCCCCTCGTTCCCCACGACCTCTCTCACTCTCCCGTAGCTCTCCCTCGCTCCCCCCCCTCTCCTCTGCTCTCTCTCCCTCACGCGCCCGAGCGGAGCCCATCGCCGCCGACGCC
>NC_057810.1:109713348-109745524 GCF_018294505.1 Triticum aestivum
CTTCCTCCCCACCGACCCACGGCCCTCCGAAAGCCCTGCAACGCCGCCACCATCGCCGTTCCGTCGCCGTCCACCGAAGCTCCCCTCCGTCGATTCGCCGGACCCCGTGCCTCCCCTGCCTCGCCAGCAGCACCAGAAGAACCGCGGTGAGCCGCTGCATCGTTTCCCCCATGCCTCGTTGCCTAATTTGCCCCCTAGCCGCTCCCTCCACCGGAGCCGAGACGCTCCGCCGCACGGGCTCGTCGCCGGTGAAGCCCCGGTGACCAAATGGCCCCGCGCGTGCATCCGTTGCACTCGCAACGACCCGTGGAGCAACGCTAGCGTGGCAGCTAGCTTGTTTGCAAGCCGCAGCGCTAACCCGCACCCACCCGAGCTCCGGCCGCCGCCTCGGGCTCCACTCCGGCGAACCCCGGCCACCCCACGCCCTCTCGAGGGTCCCCCTAGATGCGCGGGAGCACGGGCTCACCCCTGGTGCCCTCAGCGCGACCAGCCGCGGGCTGTAGCGCCGTCCCGAGCAACTCCGGCGAGGTCTCGCCGTCGCCGTGGCCGCCGGCGTCACTAGCTGACGTGGCGCTAATTTAGTTAGCACTAATGACCACGCTAAACACCCCCCATAGACACTGACAGCGGGCCCCGTAGCGGGTCAAAGCCCGAGTCAACGCGGGATTAGCCCCCATGTCACTGACGTGTGGACCCCACACGTCAGGTTTGACCCTGACCGGCCCCTGTTGACTTGCTGACGTCATGCCGACGTCATGCTGACGCAGTAAAGTATTTCTGGAATTAAATAAATTAGGAAATGATTTATAATTCCAGAAAATTGTATAAACTTCAATAAATCATAGAAAATTAACCGTAACTCCAAATTAAATAAATTATATATGAAAAATTATCAGAAAAATTCAAGGAATCCATCTGTACCATTTTCATGCATGTTAGAACAACTTATAGCTGCTGTTTAGCACAAATCAAATAAAGGGCATTTAAATATCCACATATGGAGTTTGAATTTGAATCTTGGATTCAAACCAACTTCATTTAATTCGGTTTTAGTAGCATTAGCTCAAAACACATTCATTTTGCAATGTCATGATCATGCATCATATTGTGCATTGCATTGATTGTGTTTCCTTCTGTGTTGCCGGTATTTGTCCCCTCTCGATAGACGTGATACCGATGATGTGATCGTTGACACTGATGAAGACTCAATGTTATCTTCAGAAGTGCCAGGCAAGCAAAAACCCCCTTGTTCATTCCGATACAATCCTACTCTCTCGCTCCTGCTCTCTTTTACTGCATTAGGACAACACCGATTCATCTGTTACTTGCTGCGGTAGCTGAACCCCTTTATCCTTTGCATGACCTGTCATTGCCACAGTAAATAGATGAAACCCACTAGCATGAGTAGGAGTTGTTTGAGCCCTGTTGTGCCTACTCATTCATGCTTGTTTGTCATGCCTGCTACTGCTTAGAGTTGAGTCAGGTCTGATTCATCGGGGATGAATCAGAGGCGTGTGAACATGTCCTACTGTGTGTGAGCTAAGTGTGTGAACACGATTTGGTAAAGGTAGCGGTGAGAGGCCATGTAGGAGTACATGGTGGGTTGTCTCATTGTAGCCGTCCTCAGAAACTGAGTTCTGTGTTTGTGATCCATGATTCAGTTACTACCATACATTGGGCCCTGAAATATGACCCCGCTCGACTTCTCATTCACCCTCGTCCTCTGTCCAGGAGTTGCAAGTAGTTTCTGGTGTTTGTAGTATGCTGGAGGCCGTGGACAGCGCTGACCGTAGGGGTGGGCTGTGATGCGGTAGGCACATGGCCGGGTAAACCGGGCGCCCGTTTGGTGTCACGGAACCCTGTTCACATCGTTTGGGGCTGTGAGCGAAACTCCGGCCGGATCTCCTCATGGATGGAACCCGAATAGGCGATAAACCTGGACTAGAGACTTGAGTGTTTAGGTAGGTCGTGGTCTACACCCACGTCGGCTTTCGCTTGAAGTCTGCCGAGCACATGTCGTGTGCAGACGCTAAGTGGTGGAAACATGTATGAAGAAGTACACCCCTGCAGGGTTAACATCATCTATTCGAATAGCCGTGTCCGCGGTAAAGGACTTCTGGGTTGCTTATATCAGTTCATAGACAAGTGAAAGTGGATACCCTAAAATACGCAAGATAAGCGTGAGTGCTATGGATGGCGTTCTCGTAGGGAAACGGGAGCGGTTCCATAGTGGTGTATTGATATGGTGAATATGTGGACTCGTGTGCGCCACCTCAAAAGAGTTACATTGCAGTCGTAGTTCAGGATAGCCACCGAGTCAAAGCTGGCTTGCTGCAGTTAAACCCCACCATCCCTTTGTTGATAATGATGCATATGTAGTTAGTTCTGATGTAAGTCTTGCTGGGTACATTTGTACTCACGTTTGCCCATTTTATGTTTTGCAGAGAGACTTCAGTCTCACTAGTAGTTCCGCTTGGACTTCGACGTTTAGCTTGATACCTCAGCTACGATCTTGTGCCCTCGGCAAGATCTGATAGATAGTTAGGCTTCTCAGCCTTTTTCATTTATAGATGTCTGTACTCAGACATGATAGCTTCCGCTTGTGCTTTGACTTGTATGCTCTGATTGTTGGTCATGAGACCCATGTTTGTAATGTCTCGCTCCTCGGAGCCTATTGAATAAACTACTTGAGTCGTAGAGTCATTTTGTGATGCCATGTTGTATTGCACATATCGAGCATATTGTGTGTATGTTATTGAAATGCTTGGTATGTGTGGGATCTGACTATCTAGTTGTTTATCTTTAGTAGCCTCTCTTACCGGGAAATGTCTCCTAGTGTTACCGCTGAGCCATGGTAGCTTGCTACTGCTCTGGAACACTTAGGCTGGCCGGCATGTGTCCTTCTTCGTTCCTGTGTCTGTCCCTTCGGGGAAATGTCACGCTTTGAGTACCGGAGTCCTGTTAGCCCGCTACAGCCCGGTTTACCGGAGTCCTGCTAGCCCAGTGCTACAGCCCGGACCCACTTGCTGATGACCGACACGTTCGAAGCTGGGTCATGGATGCCTGTCCCTGTAAGTCTGTGCCACTTTGGGTTTACGACTAGTCATGTCAGCCCGGGCTCCTTATCATATGGATGCTAGCGACACTATCATATACGTGAGCCAAAAGGCGCAAACGGTCCCGGGAAAAGGTAAGACGACACCCGTGGAGATACCGTGTGTGAGGCCGCAAAGTTATTGTCACATCCCTAGCTTCTGGCATTGCACTAGTACTAGCCTTTGGTGATGCATCATGTTTACTTTTACAGAAAGTTGAAATGGGGATTGTCCAAACCCTAGCATTTTAAGAATTCACCAGGTTCACCTAAAATATTTTCAGTCAATCCAAGTGGCTTTCAAAAATGTTCATCATTTTTGGAAAAATGCTGGAAACAGTAACCAGAGATGATGCACATTTTTCCATGTCATTTTGGATCTTTGAACTAATATATATTGTATTTGAGTTGGAGCAAATATATGTTATATATATTTTTAATGCTTCAATAATTCTGATATTTTGTGAGGGGCTCTGGAATATTACTTTCAGTCCCTGCAAAAATTATTGGAAGAAACAAAAATGATTTAGTGTTTGAACTAAATCAAAACAGATGAAACAAATAGAAAACAATGATTAAAAAATAAAACAGAGCAAAAATAAAAAGGGAGACGGCCACCTGGGCCACTTACCTGCTTACCTGCCCGGCCCAGCTCCTCCCGCTGGCCCAGCCCACCACCACAGCCTCCCTGTCGTCTTCCTCCCTGGACAGGAGGACGAGGGCGTGTGCCCGACGCTCGCCGGCACGCGCGCGCGCCACCTCCCCCCTGCTGGCCACCTCCTGCTTCCCCCGGACTCCCTTGATGCCCCGGACGAAGCCACGCAGCTGCCCCGCACCGCTCTCACTCTCCCTCGCCCTCCCCTTCTTCCCCTGCTCTCTCTCCCTCTCACCCGAGAACCACCGCCGCCACCGACGCCGATTGCCGCAGCCACCGTGCTCCTCTCGCCTCCCCGACGCCTCCCAGAGCTCCGCAAGTCCTCCCTCGTCCTCCTCGTCGTCTCACGCGACCAGAAGAGCCCCGGAACGCCGCCCCCGACGTTTTCCCCCTCGCCGGCCGCCGAGGATCTTCTCCGTCGAATTCGGCCACTCTGGCGCGCCCCCGAGCTCGCTGACCCTCCCTGCGTGATCCCTGTGAGCTCCACTCCGTTTCCCCTCCTCCATTTTGTTCGTTTCCGTGCCGTAGCACCCCGGCCACATTCCCGAGCGCCGCCGTCCGCCATGGACGCCGGGCATGGCACTGACGTGCTGCTGCGGCCAGACCGACGAGCCTAGCGTGCTCCTAGCTGCCCCAGGAGTCCGCATAGCCCCTCAGCCAGCCCCCTAGCGCCCCGTAACCTCGCTCCGCCCAAACCCGAGCTCCGGCAGCCGCTGCGGCCCCCACTCCGGCGAGCTCCGGCCACCCCCGCACCTCCCGATGGCCCCCCTAGATGCGCACGGGCACGGGCTACCCTCTGGTGCCCTTGGCTTGGCCCAAAACCCCTCGCAGCGCCACTCCGGCGAGCTCCCGCCGCAGTTTTGGTCGTCGCCGGCCGAACTCCGGCGAAGTCGACGTGGCTTAGTTAATTAGTCACTAACCCCCCCACCTACTGACGCTGACAAGTGGGCCCCAGGGCTTAGTCAAAGCTAACCAGCCCGGGTCAACGCGGGATTAGTCCCTGTGTCACTGACGTGTGGACCCCACACGTCAGGTTTGACCTGGGGCGCTCGGTTGACCCTGCTGACGTCACTATTACGTCATGCTGACGCAGTATTTGTTCTGGAATTTAAATAAATCCTAAATGATTTATAATTTCAGAAAATTGTATAAACTTCCAAAATTCATAGAAAATTAACCGTAACTCCAAATTTAATAAATTATATATGAAAAATTATCAGAAAAATTCAAGGAATCCATCTGTACCATTTTCATGCATGTTAGAACAACTTATAGCTGCTGTTTAGCACAAATCAATTAAAGGGCATTTAAATAATCACATATGGAGTTTGAATTTGAATCTTGGATTCAAACCAAGTTCATTTAATCTGGTTTTAGTTGCATTAGCTCAAAACACATTCATTTTGCCATGTCATGATCATGCATCATATTGTGCATTGCATTGATTGTGTTCCTTTCTGTGTTGCCGGTATTTGTCCCCTCTCGATAGACGTGATACCGATGACGTGATCGTTGACACTGATGAAGACTCAATGTTATCTTCAGAAGTGCCAGGCAAGCAAAACCCCCTTGTTCATTCCGATACAATCCTACTCTCTCGCTCCTGCTCTCTTTTACTGCATTAGGACAACACCGATTCATCTGTTACTTGCTGCGGTAGCTGAACCCCTTTATCCTCTGCATGACCTGTCATTCCACAGTAAATAGATGAAACCCACTAGCATGAGTAGGAGTTGTTTGAGCCCTGTTGTGCCTACTCGTTCATGCTTGTTTGTCATGCCTGCTACTGCTTAGAGTTGAGTCGGGTCTGATTCATCGGGGATGAATCAGAGGCGTGTGAACCTGTCCTACTGTGTGTGAGCTAAGTGTGTGAACACGATTTGGTAAAGGTAGCGGTGAGAGGCCATGTAGGAGTACATGGTGGGTTGTCTCATTGCAGCCGTCCTCAGGAACTGAGTTCTGTGTTTGTGATCCATGATTCAGCTACTACCACGCATTGGGCCCGAAACCAATGGACCCTCTCGGCTTCTTAATCACCCTTGTCCTCTGTCCAGGAGTTGCAAGTAGTTTCTGGTGTTTGTAGTATGCTGGAGGCCGTGCGCAGCGCTGACCGTAGGGGTGGGCTGTGATGCGGTAGGCACGTGGCCGGGTATACCGGGCGCCCGTTTGGTGTCATGGAACCCTGTTCACATCGTTTGGGGCTGTGAGCGAAACTCCGGCCGGATCTCCTCATGGATGGAACCCGAATAGGCGATAAACCTGGACTAGAGACTTAGGTGTTTAGGTAGGCCGTGGCCGACACCCACGTTGGGCTTCCGCTTGAAGGTTGCCGAGTACATGTCATGTAAACGGCGGTAAGTGGTGAGAGCGTGTGTGAAGAAGTACACCCCTGCAGGGTTAATATGATCTATTCGAATAGCCGTGTCCGCGGAAAAGGACTTCTGGGTTGCTTATATCAGTTCATAGACAAGTGAAAGTGGATACTCTAAAATACGCAAGATAAGCGTGAGTGCTATGGATGGCGTTCTCGCAGGGAGACGGGAGCGGGTCCATAGTGGTGTATTGATATGGTGAATATGTGGACTCGTGTGCGCCACCTCAAAAGTTACATTACAGTCGTAGTTCAGGATAGCCACCGAGTCAAAGCTGGTTTGCTGCAGTTAAACCCCACCATCCCTTTGTTGATAATGATGCATATGTAGTTAGTTCTGATGTAAGTCTTGCTGGGTACATTTGTACTCACGTTTGCCTATTTTATGTTTTTGCAGAGAGACTTCGGTCTCACTAGTAGTTCCACGTGGACTTCGACGTTTAGCTTGTTACCTCAGCTACGATCTTGTGCCTCGGCAGGATCTGGTAGATAGTCAGGCTTCTCAGCCTTTTTCATTTATAGATGTCTGTACTCAGACATGTTAAGCCTCCGCATGTGCTTTGACTTGTATGCTCTGATTGTTGGGTCATAAGACCCATGTTTGTAATATCTCGCTCCTCGGAGCCTATTGAATATACTACTTGAGTCGTAGAGTCATTTTGTGATGCCATGTTGTATTGCACATATCGAGCATATTGTGTGTATGTTATTGAAATGCTTGGTATGTGTGGGATCTGACCATCTAGTTGTTTATCTTTAGTAGCCTCTCTTACCGGGAAATGTCTCCTAGTGTTTCACCGAGCCATGGTAGCTTGCTACTGCTCCGGAACACTTAGGCTGGCCGGCATGTGTCCTTCTTCGTTCCTGTGTCTGTCCCTTCGGGGAAATGTCACGCGATGAATACCGGAGTCCTGTTAGCCCGCTACAGCCCGGTTCATCGGAGTCCTGCTAGCCCAGTGCTACAGCCTGGATTCACTCGCTGATGACCGACACGTTCGCTGCTGGGTCATGGATGCCTGTCCCTGTAAGTCTGTGCCACTTTGGGTTTACGACTAGCCATGTCAGCCCGGGCTCCTTATCATATGGATGCTAGCGACACTGTCATATACGTGTGCCAAAAGGCGCAAACGGTCCCGGGCAAAGGTAAGGCGACACCCGTGGGAATACCGTGCGTGAGGCCGCAAAGTGATATGAGGTGTTACATGCTAGATCGATGTGGCATCGAGTCGGGGTCCTGACAGCGTTGGTATCAGAGCTTGACTGCCTGTAGGATTACCAAGCCAAACTGGTCGAAGTTGAGTCTAGAAATTCTTTAGTTATGTAAGGGAATTGATTGTGGGATGGAACGTAAGGCTCTTTTTACTCCTTATACCTTATGCCCTTCTGATCTGAGTCATCTTATTTTCGTACGGGGATTAAGAACTAGGCTATCTCTTCTTGCTATTAGGACCACGTGTTACTAATCAGTGGACTTATAAGATTGTTGGATTTAAGTCTCAGTTAAGTTCCTACTACTTCCGTATGTTAATTGTTGATCTCGAAACCTTGATATTGTGCTTCTGAGTGGTTATGCCACCATTTTTGTGAATGTCTCAAATATTTTCTGAGCATTTACAGCCGTTATGCTGTCCGAGTCATCCCAGGTTTCTAAATAATCTGATGCATTTGCAAAATCCTTTCCCTCTGGTTTCGATGTTCCTTTATGCCAGCTCAATCACACTAATTGTTGAGTTGAGGTATTCTATTGTCTTGGCATTTATGTTGGAATTATTATTATGACCCTAGGTGTCCCAGGGGATCATCTAGTGGTCTAGCCATGATTTGTGTCCTAGTGTGATGATTCTGGCCTTTATTCTCGAAAGCATTCCGTGATGCTACTTAGTAGTAGGTATTCTACTCCTGGGTTTTGAACCCGAGATTCACTCTACTTACCTCATGTTGATAGTGTTTGCTAGTTCCTTCAGGATATTAGTAACCTTCGCGATAGTTCTCGAGGTTCGTGGTACATCCTTCTTCCAATTACCATGAACCATTCATGGCAGATGTTTATTGGATCAAAAGATCACAATTAGAGTACTCTTGAGGAGATCTCCATTCATAATCGTGACTCTGCCAGTCCTACCTCTCTGCATGGGTTATCTGGAAGAAATGTTGATCTTGCTCGACATACTAATCTATGCATCCACAACTCAGAAAGTTATATGTTCCTTTGAGTTGTCCCTCTTTAGTTGTCTACTGACCTTCGTCTATCAATTGATAGTCAAGAGTATGCGTGCGTTCGTTTATCGATGCCTATTACTCTTGTGGTCCGTCAAGCCATTCTATCGCGGAATGATAGGAGAAACAAACTCCAGTACCTCTTCCATATCTAGGATTGGGTCAAAGCAATTGTGCTCCGCAGATCAAAATGCCAGCCCAGCTTTTGATTCTGTTCTACCCTGAAGTATTACCGTCTTTATGTCAGGATTTTCATGAGGATTGCACCGGCTCTTGTGAATTCTTGATGTAGTGATACTTCTCGCCATCATTATTCATTCCTCGGTCTTCGTGTTAATGCAACCGGAATACCGACAAATGAATTGTGATGTGTGAAATCAATACGCCTAGCAACCTCGTTGCTGGGTAGTTAAAGGACACTAATTTCATTCTTAGTGTGTTGGTTATTGAATCATCATTCTAAGATTGATCGTGCTACCTAGTCCATTCTCCTGGCTCACTCCTCGATCGATGAGTTAGGATTATTTCAAATCCTTGCTCTATTGATCATATCATCTTGCCCTGAAAAGCAAGATTGTTCTCGAGCTTAGTAACATACCGGTGGTTCGTGATTTTCTGAATATCTTCTCAGAAGTATTACCAGGTTGTCACCTGACCGCTATGTTGAGTTCGTGATCAAGTTGGTTTATTCCTGTGAACCACCCCTTCTCCAAGAATCCGTGTTGGATACCCTGAGCTAGTTGAATAAGCTAAACAACAACTTGGAGAGTTGGAAGATAGAAGCTTGTCCGATATAGTTCATTATAAGGGATGTCTTGTAGGTGTGTTGAAGAAAGTTGATATCTTCATTGATTGGTCCTTGTGATCAGTTGCTGGACATATTGTCTTATCAATCCTTTGATTTGAGTGTGGGCTATCGTCAAATCAAATCAGTACCAACGATGCTCGTAATGTTGTCTTATTCGTGGTTGATCCCTCGAGCATGCACCATTACATCTTTGGTCTGACCAATGCTATCACCGTGTTCACTTAACTATGGAATTCCTTTTAAAAGGAAACCTAGATGAATTGTTGTTGAGCCCATTGGCAACATCCTTATCTCCTCCATGATTTGTTGAACATTAAGCTAGTGTTGGAAACTTTTGAAAGCATTTCTTCATGCTAGTTCATGAAGCATATGTTCGGATGTAAGAAGTGACTTCCTCCAGTTCATGTGCATTTGATGCAAGTTGCCGCCGTGGATTCGAGAAAGTCAATGTTGTTTCCTTTGGAATCATCCCAAATTAGTCATGCATACGTGCGAAGTATTATGTGGTTCGGAGACTTGCAACCTCCATTCTATATGGGTCCCTAGCACACCAAGCCACTGATTGATTTGTTCAAGGTTAATAAGTTCTAAGTGCTAGTCCCGAAGGTACCAGACGGATTTGTACAAAACTTCGATATCCTCGCTGATGGTTCCCCCTCCTGAACTCGGTAGTGTTTTATTATAAGACTACTTCGTGGTCATGCTTGTCTGGGACAACGTGTTCACATGTTTGTAGCAGAACCAGCTCATGTTTTGGAGCTTGCTATCGTAGTTCATCTCCCGAGAATCCCGCAACGTCATCTCGTCAATTTGTGTTGCAAACTTCCGTTTTTCTTCCTAGACTCGATGAGTCTGGAATATCCTGACACCAACCAGATCTGAATCTCAGGCAGATATGATGGTTGGAACATTTCCCCAAGAACTATAATATTGGTCTCTCGATAACCGGTAAGGTGGATGTAGTGGCCAACACACCCATCCGGTAGACCTGTTATTATAATATCTTGATTGAGGAAGTTGGCCACCTCCCGATAGGGATTTCGTAGGATTTACTCCCTAGTTGCCCCTATGGATTTCTGTGTTCCGAAGTCCGACCTTTTTACTTGATGTTCTAGATATCAAACCATATCTATGAATGGGTTACACTAGCACATCAAGGAGAACATTAGAAGCGGAGTGCTAAATGTCTCTCGGTCGATCATCCAGATTTTGTTCCTTGGCTTCGCTAAGGTGAAATCTGAGAAGGTGTTATCTTCCTTTGCATCTGCATCCTCCATCACCATTCATCATGGTAGTAAGTTGTGTTTACCGGACCCTTGACACGGATGTTGGTAAAACCTTGATGAATGTGGAAATGCTCAAGTTCTTGAGAGCACGCACAAGCGCTAGGTGTTATCATCGGCACTAACTGGGATTCCTCTCAGTTTCCTCGGCAATGCTATGATCTTTTCAAACAGTGAATTCACTCTCTATTGTTGGGTTCTTCCCCAGTTACCAGAATCATTCCCAGCATTTGCATTTTGTTCCCAGCTTGCACCACCAATGTGCCATTCTACCATGGGTCTCTTCCATTTCCGGTGGAAAGCAAATTCATCCATTACGTTGTCTTCAACAAGGTAATCCACATCATCCAAGTCCGTGTATGCCATTCTACCGACCCCCTCCAAACGATCGTTGTGAATTGCCTTAGGTTGGTTTAAAGAGTTTCAATGATCTCTGAATCAAAAGTAATTCTTTTTGCCACTTAAGGGGATATCTCTACGAGTCACCTTTCCCTAAGGTGTATCGTTATGGTGTCATGGCAACTCAACTCCTCGCTACGTTGACAACCGATTACCACCTTAAGCGTGAAGTTGTTGTCTACCTAGTGAACCCTCGTCATCTGTCTCACTCCATTTCTTCAGATCTGTGCTTCGTCTCCCAGCTCAAGAGATGTTGCTATGTCTCATTCCGTGAGTTGTTCGATCTTCGAGAAGATCGACCCTTCTAGAGTCTCTTTCCCTCCAGGTCATGTTGGCAGGATTTCTCAGAGCAAGACGACAAGACAAAGATGGTGTTCAAATCAATGTTCATTTGAAGTGCAACCTGGATCGTGAAGATTGTACTAGTTTGCGTTTCCCCTTCATCCTACCCTACGCTTGAATCTCGAGACGAGATTCTTGTTTAGTGGGGGTGAGTTCTCACATCCCTAGCTTCTGGTAATGCTCTAGGCTAGCTTCATGTGTGCATCATGTTTAAATTCTGAAAATTTGAACTGAGGGAATTTTGGAAGCCTCAAAACCCTAAATAAAAGAGGGGCAAAAACCCTAGAAATCTTATTCATTGCTCCAAAAGGCTCTTCTTAAATGTTTGATAATTTTTTGGTAAGGGTTCTGGTCCCAACCAAAATATTGAACATTTTTAAGGAATTATTTTTGGGACTTTGGATTTAATTCATTAGCTATTTGAATTTGAATTATATTCATATAATTAGAATATAATTTAAATACCCCTGAAATATTTTATAAGCTTTTGGAAAAGTCCATCTAGCAGTATAAAATATTCAGAGGAGTTTTGGCATTGTTTGAATTATTTTTAAATTCAAAACAGTGGCAAAACAGATTAAATAAAAGAAAACAGAACAAAAATAGAAAACAGTAAATAAAAAAAGAGAGAGAAGGAACTACCCGTCGCTCACCTGTGCTGGCCCAGCCCCCCCTGTGCAGCCCACCTGCGTGGCCCAGCCCACCTCCTCCCCCCCTTGTCCTCTTCTTCCTCTGCCAGTAGGCAGAGGCGAGGCGTGGCGCGCGCCCGAAGAGCTCCGGCCACCTCCTGCTTACCTGCTCGCCGCTGGAGGCACCCAAGGGAGCCACACACTCCCCCCTCGTTCCCCACGACCTCTCTCACTCTCCCGTAGCTCTCCCTCGCTCCCCCCTCTCCTCTGCTCTCTCTCCCTCACGCGCCCGAGCGGAGCCCATCGCCGCCGACGCCGTTTACTGGGGCCACAACCACCCCCTTGCTCCCACTATGCATCCCCGAGCTCCGCCTCGACCCCCTCCTTCCTCCCCACCGACCCGCGGCCCTCCGGAAGCCCTGCAACGCCGCCACCATCGCCGTTCCGTCGCCGGCCACCGAAGCTCCCCTCCGTCGATTCGCCGGACCCCGTGCCTCCCCTGCCTCGCCAGCAGCACCAGAAGAACCGCGGTGAGCCGCTGCATCGTTTCCCCCATGCCTCGTTGCCTAATTCGCCCCCTAGCCGCTCCCTCCACCGGAGCCGAGACGCTCCGCCGCACGGGCTCGTCGCCGGTGAAGCCCCGGTGACCAAATGGCCCCGCGCGTGCGTCCGTTGCACTCGCAACGACCCGTGGAGCAATGCTAGCGTGGCAGCTAGCTTGTTTGCAAGCCGCAGCGCTAACCCCGCACCCACCCGAGCTCCGGCCGCCGCCTCGGGCTCCATTCCGGCGAACCCCGACCACCCCACGCCCTCTCGAGGGTCCCCCTAGATGCGCGGGAGCACGGGCTCACCCCTGGTGCCCTCAACGCGACCAGCCGCGGGCTGTAGCGCCGTCCCGAGCAACTCCGGCGAGGTCTCACCATCGCCGTGGCCGCCGGCGTCACTAGCTGACGTGGCGCTAATTTAGTTAGCACTAATGACCACGCTAAACACCCCCCACAGACACTGACAGCGGGCCCCGTAGCGGGTCAAAGCCCGAGTCAACGCGGGATTAGCCCCCGTGTCACTGACGTGTGGACCCCACACGTCAGGTTTGACCCTGACCGGCCCCTGTTGACTTGCTGACGTCATGCCGACGTCATGCTGACACAGTAAAGTATTTCTGGAATTAAATAAATTAGGAAATGATTTATAATTCCAGAAAATTGTATAAACTTCAATAAATCATAGAAAATTAACCGTAACTCCAAATTAAATAAATTATATATGAAAAATTATCAGAAAAATTCAAGGAATCCATCTGTACCATTTTCATGCATGTTAGAACAACTTATAGCTGCTGTTTAGCACAAATCAATAAAGGGCATTTAAATATCCACATATGGAGTTTGAATTTGAATCTTGGATTCAAACCAACTTCATTTAATTTGGTTTTAGTAGCATTAGCTCAAAACACATTCATTTTGCCATGTCATGATCATGCATCATATTGTGCGTTGCATTGATTGTGTTTCCTTCTGTGTTGCCGGTATTTGTCCCCTCTCGATAGACGTGATACCGATGATGTGATCGTTGACACTGATGAAGACTCAATGTTATCTTCAGAAGTGCCAGGCAAGCAAAAACCCCCTTGTTCATTCCGATACAATCCTACTCTCTCGCTCCTGCTCTCTTTTACTGCATTAGGACAACACCGATTCATCTGTTACTTGCTGCGGTAGCTGAACCCCTTTATCCTTTGCATGACCTGTCATTGCCACAGTAAATAGATGAAACCCACTAGCATGAGTAGGAGTTGTTTGAGCCCTGTTGTGCCTACTCATTCATGCTTGTTTGTCATGCCTGCTACTGCTTAGAGTTGAGTCAGGTCTGATTCATCGGGGATGAATCAGAGGCGTGTGAACATGTCCTACTGTGTGTGAGCTAAGTGTGTGAACACGATTTGGTAAAGGTAGCGGTGAGAGGCCATGTAGGAGTACATGGTGGGTTGTCTCATTGCAGCCGTCCTCAGGAACTGAGTTCTGTGTTTGTGATCCATGATTCACCTACTACCACGCATTGGGCCCAAAACCAATGGACCCTCTCGGCTTCTTAATCACCCTTGTCCTCTGTCCAGGAGTTGCAAGTAGTTTCTGGTGTTTGTAGTATGCTGGAGGCCGTGCGCAGCGCTGACCGTAGGGGTGGGCTGTGATGCGGTAGGCACGTGGCCGGGTATACCGGGCGCCCGTTTGGTGTCACGGAACCCTGTTCACATCGTTTGGGGCTGTGAGCGAAACTCCGGCCGGATCTCCTCATGGATGGAACCCGAATAGGCGATAAACCTGGACTAGAGACTTAGGTGTTTAGGTAGGCCGTGGCCGACACCCACGTTGGGCTTCCGCTTGAAGGTTGCCGAGTACATGTCGTGTAAACGGCGGTAAGTGGTGAGAGCGTGTGTGAAGAAGTACACCCCTGCAGGGTTAATATGATCTATTCGAATAGCCGTGTCCGCGGAAGAGGACTTCTGGGTTGCTTATATCAGTTCATAGACAAGTGAAAGTGGATACTCTAAAATATGCAAGATAAGCGTGAGTGCTATGGATGGCGTTCTCGCAGGGAGACGGGAGCGGATCCATAGTGGTGTATTGATATGGTGAATATGTGGACTCTTGTGCGCCACCTCAAAAGTTACATTGCAGTCGTAGTTCAGGATAGCCACCAAGTCAAAGCTGGCTTGCTGCAGTTAAACCCCACCATCCCTTTGTTGATAATGATGCATATGTAGTTAGTTCTGATGTAAGTCTTGCTGGGTACATTTGTACTCACGTTTGCCTATTTTATGTTTTTGCAGAGAGACTTCGGTCTCACTAGTAGTTCCACGTGGACTTCGACGTTTAGCTTGTTACCTCAACTACGATCTTGTGCCTCGGCAGGATCTGGTAGATAGTCAGGCTTCTCAGCCTTTTTCATTTATAGATGTCTGTACTCAGACATGTTAAGCCTCCGCATGTGCTTTGACTTGTATGCTCTGATTGTTGGGTCATAAGACCCATGTTTGTAATATCTCGCTCCTCGGAGCCTATTGAATATACTACTTGAGTCGTAGAGTCATTTTGTGATGCCATGTTGTATTGCACATATCGAGCATATTGTGTGTATGTTATTGAAATGCTTGGTATGTGTGGGATCTGACCATCTAGTTGTTTATCTTTAGTAGCCTCTCTTACCGGGAAATGTCTCCTAGTGTTTCACCGAGCCATGGTAGCTTGCTACTGCTCCGGAACACTTAGGCTGGCCGGCATGTGTCCTTCTTCGTTCCTGTGTCTGTCCCTTCGGGGAAATGTCACGCGATGAATACCGGAGTCCTGTTAGCCCGCTACAGCCCGGTTCACCGGAGTCCTGCTAGCCCAGTGCTACAGCCTGGATTCACTCGCTGATGACCGACACATTCGATGCTGGGTCATGGATGCCTGTCCCTGTAAGTCTGTGCCACTTTGGGTTTACGACTAGCCATGTCAGCCCGGGCTCCTTATCATATGGATGCTAGCGACACTGTCATATACGTGTGCCAAAAGGCGCAAACGGTCCCGGGCAAAGGTAAGGCGACACCCGTGGGAATATCGTGCGTGAAGCCGCAAAGTGATATGAGGTGTTACATGCTAGATCGATGTGGCATCGAGTCGGGGTCCTGACACAGGGAGGCCTGGGCCTTGGTGAAGACGCAGTACCCGAAGGCTGACCCAAACCACATGGCCGAGGTCGGACCTGTGGGGCCTGATGGGAAGGAGATCCCTGTGAGCTTGATGTATGGCCAAGTAGAGCTGGCCGCGAAATATTCCCAACAGGACTGTAAATTAGACAACCTATTAGATGGGATTGAAGAGGAGTACAATCAGTCAGTTTGACGATGTAATTTTAAAATGACATGTAAAACGCCTTCTAGCCAGATTGTAGATCGTTTGCCTTTGCGGACCTTTTCGCTTCAACCTCGGGACCCAACAGTCTAGAGTGTGTCCGAATACCCTGACGGTTATAAAAGAACTGGGGCATGCATGGAGACAAGGCGTAGGGGTCATAATTGCTTTATCAGACAAGTGCCCAACTAGCTATGTTATATTACATGGTTAGTAAGAGACATCTTCCAGGGAGAATAGTTCCGTTAAGGGTTCCTTTCCCTGGGAGGCATGCCCTAAACTGCATGTCCGGACTGCGAAAATAGCAGAAAAAGCATCTGGGGGCAGATAAATAAGTAAATAATAAATCATCTTTCAGGTCACCGACCTAATATTCCCTTAAGAACGCTAGCCTTCGGCTTCACCCAGTCTGAGGTACACATCCGGCTGACCCGGCAGTAACAATCGCAGAGGTGCTCCCTTTACCTCCTAGCCGAACAATCGGGAACGTAGGGGTAAGCACAGGAGCCAGGCAACCCGGCTTGGCCAAAACTTAAGTCATATCGATGCATATAATGGTGATCAAAAGGTACATGCGGAAGTGTGAGACATGTTGTGGGCATGAAGCCCATATAAATAAGCTTCTATTAAAGAAGCCCCCAGGTATAACGAGTGCGGGTAGCACATCGAGTGAGTGCGAACAAAGCGCAGATTAACCCTCAAGAGGTTTGTACTGAAAGAGGGAGAAAAAAGGAGGGAAAACAAAGACAGCGAAAAAACATGAAAGGTGGACGGAGGAAGGAGACGAACCATGAGTCCAGCGCTAGGCGTAAAATTTTCGGAGACGGGCTGCGTTCCATGGGTTGGCTCGAGTCGGTTGTCAGACGCGTTGCATAGACGGTATGCATCGCCGATAAGGACTTGGTCTATGATGAAGGGACCTTCCAATTTGGGCTTAAGTTTGTCCTTTTTCTTGTCCGACAGGCGTAGAACTAGCTCGCCAACATTGTAAGTTTTAGCCCGTACTTCTCTGCTTTGATATCTTCGAGCCTGCTGTTGATAGAATGCGGAACGGGATTTTGCCACGTCGCGCTCCTCCTCTAAAGCGTCCAAACTGTCCTGCCGATCCAACTCGGCTTCTCTTTCCTCGTACATGCGCACGCGAGGTGAGTCATGAATTATATCGCAGGGCAAAACTGCCTCAGCGCCGTATACCATAAAAAATGGTGTGAATCCGGTTGTGCGGTTTGGCGTGGTCCGCAGCCCCCAGAGTACAGAGTCGAGCTCCTCTACCCAGTGCGTGTTAGATTCCGTGAGGGACCGCACTAATCTGGGTTTAATGCCGCTCATGATGAGACCATTTGCCCGTTCAACTTGACCATTAGTTTGAGGGTGGTAGACTGAAGCGTAGTCGAGCTTGATGCCCATGTTTTTGCACCAGAGTTTAACCTCATCGGCCGTGAAATTCGTGCCGTTATCAGTGATGATGCTGTGGGGGATGCCAAAACGGTGTACTACCCCGGATATGAAGTCTATCACAGGTCCAGATTCTGCCGTTTTAACCGGCTTGGCCTCTATCCATTTGGTGAATTTATCCACCATGACCAATAAGTATTTGTGCTTGTGGGTTCCCCCTTTAAGGGGTCCAACCATGTCAAGCCCCCAGACCGCGAACGGCCAAGTAATGGGTATAGTTTTGAGGGCGGTGGGTGGCATGTGGCTCTGATTAGCAAAGAGCTGGCAACCGACGCATCGTTGGACTAAGTCCTGAGCATCTGCCCGAGCGGTCGGCCAATAAAATCCTGTACGTAAGGCCTTGCCTACAAGGGCCCCGGCGGCGGCGTGGTGCCCGCCGAGTCCGGCGTGAATTTCATCCAGGAGATTTCGCCCTTCCTCTTCGGAGATACACCTTTGAAGGACTCTGGTTGTGCTTTTCTTATAAAGTTCTCCCTCATGGACCATGTAGGCTTTAGATCACCGAACTATGCAGCGGGCCTCATTTTGGTCTTCGGGAAGTTCCTGCCGGATTAGGTAGGCTAGGAATGGTTCCGTCCACGGGGCAATTACTGCCAGTATTTCATGGGCTGAATATGTTATTTCATTGGCTGGGCCATCGATTGTGTCAGAATGTTCTGCGTTAGGTGATGTAGTTGGTTCCGGATTGTTATTTCCGGACTCCTCTTCCCATAATACGGATGGCTTAAAGAGCCGTTCCAGGAATATGTTTGGAGGGATGGCGTCGCGTTTTGCACCGATGCGTGCCAACACATCTGCTACCTGGTTATTATCCAGGGCTACATGGTGGAATTCGAGTCCTTCGAACTGGGCTAACATTTTTAGGACAATGTTTTGGTAGGCTGCCATTTTCGGATCCTTGGCGTCAAAGTCTCCATTTATTTGGGATATTGCGAGGTTTGAATCCCTGCGCACCTCTTGGCGTTGAATACCCATGGAGATTGCCATCCGGAGGCCATGTAGAAGGGCCTCGTATTCGGCCGCGTTGTTGGAGTCTGGTTGGGGACATCAGGACGATGCCAGCTCCCAAGCCAGCCAACATTTTGGAGCCGTCGAAATGCATGATCCAATTGGAGTATGCGCCGTACTCTTTAGGGAGTTCGGCTTCGGTCCATTCGGCGATGAAGTCAGCCAGAACTTGCGACTTGATAGCTCGCCGTGGTTTGTAGGTTATATCAAATGGTAAGAGCTCAATGGCCCATTTTGCAATCCTGCCCGTCGCATTGCGATTGTTTATAATGTCGTTGAGAGGTACTTCAGAGGCCACCGTTATGGAACACTCTTGAAAGTAGTATCGCAGCTTCCAGGATGCCATGAACACCGCGTACGCTATCTTTTGATAGTGTGGGTATCGGGACTTGCATGGGGTTAAGACAGTGGATACGTAGTGCACTGGTTTTTGAAGAGGGAATTTGTGCCCTTCTGTTTCTCGTTCGACGACAAGTACCGCGCTGACAACTTGATGTGTTGCTGTGATATATAATAACATTGGTTCACCCAGGTTGGGCGCGGCCAGGACCGGATTTGTTGCCAATACGGCTTTAATTTCTTCGAGTCCGGCCATGGCAGCATCCGTCCATTCGAAATGTTTGGTGCGCCGGAGGAGGCGATAGAGGGGCAGTGCCTTTTCTCCCAAACGGGAGATGAAGCGGCTTAGAGCTGCCACACATCCGGTTAGCTTTTGTATTTGCTTGAGGTCTTTTGGGATATCCAATTGTGACAGAGCTTGGATCTTGGATGGGTTTGCTTCAATTCCTCTACCGGATACAATGAAGCCCAAGAGCTTTCCGGCTGCTACACCGAAAACACATTTTTCCGGGTTGAGCTTAATGTCATATGCTCGGAGGTTGTCGAATGTCACCCTCAAGTCGTCTACTAGAGTTTTGACGTGTTTGGTCTTGACGACCACATCGTCTACGTATGCCTCGACTATTTTGCCTATCTGGGTGGCCAGACATGTCTGAATCATGCGCCAATATGTTGCGCCGACGTTTTTGAGTCTGAAGGGCATTGGGTTGAAGCAGAATGGTCCGTATCGAGTAATAAATGCCGTTGCAGCCTGGTCTTTTTCCGCCATCTTGATTTGATGGTATCCGGAGTATGCGTCGAGGAAGCACAATGAATCGTGCCCTGCGGTAGCATCGATGATTTGGTCGATGCGAGGGAGAGGGAAGGGGTCCTTTGGACAGGCCTTGTTAAGGTCTTTGAAATCGACACAAAGGTGCCAGGATTTGTCCTTTTTTGGTACCATTACCAGGTTGGCTAGCCAGTCTGGATGTTTGATATCTTTGATGAATCCGGCTTCTAAGAGTTTGGCTAGCTCCTCTCCCATTGCCTGTCTTTTGGGTTCGGAAAATCGCCGAAGAGCCTGTTTGACTGGCTTGAATCTCTTTAGGATATTTAGGCTGTGCTCTGCCAGCCTGCGTGGGATTCCTGGCATGTCTGAAGGGTGCCAGGCAAAAATGTCCCAATTTTCCCGAAGGAATTCTCGTAGTGCGGCTTCTACATCAGGATTTAATTGTGCCCCAATGGAGGCCGTCTTTGTGGGGTCCGTTGGATGGACCTGGAATTTGACTATTTCGTCTGCTTGTTTAAAAGAGGTGGACTTGGACCTCTTATCGAGTATCACATCATCCCTATCCACCGTGGAGCACAGCGCAGTTAGTTCCTCTGCCGCTAAGGCTTCGGATAATGCCTCTAGGGCCAGTGCGGCTGTCTTATTTTCAGCGCGGAGTGCTGTATCTGGATCACTGGCGAGAGTGATTATTCCATTGGGTCCGGGCATTTTGAGCTTCATGTACCCGTAATGGGGTATATCTTGGAAGATTGTGAATGCCTCTCACCCTAACAAGGCGTGATATCCGCTGCCGAATGGGGCCACTTGGAATGTGACCTCTTCGGACCTGTAATTGTCCGGCGAGCCGAACACTACATCTAGCGTGATTTTTCCTGTGCAGCGTACTTCTCGACTAGGGATTATTCCCCTGAAGGTTGTGCTGCTTCGCTCAATGCGGCTCCAGTCAATTTCCATTTTTTGAAGGGTTTCTTCGTAGATGAGGTTTAATCCGCTGCCACCATCCATGAGTACCTTGGTAAGATGAAAGCCGTCCACTATCGGATTGAGGACCAATGCAGCTGGTGCTCTAGCTGTTCGGAATTTAGGTTCGTCGCTGGCATTGAAGGTGATAGCCGTGTCGCTCCATGGGTTTGCTGTTGCTACTTGGTAGACTTCGGCGAGGCTGTGGATTGTTCGTTTCCGCATGTTATTTGATGCGAAAGTCTCGAAGACTATTAATACCGTACTGGTACTGCTGGGCTGGTTGCCCGGGGCTAAAAAGCCTTCGCCACTTTTGGCCACCTACCGTAGTATCCAACATGCTCGAAGGCTATGTGTTGGAGTGGCGCCCTCCGTACTGTGGATCTTGCAGGGTCCGTTGAGCCATCCCTCCAGTACGGTTCCGTACCCTTTAGGGGTTTTTTGCTTTTTGGTTTTTAACCTAGGTGCTTGAGTATGATGCACTCTTTTATTTCGGACTGGGGTTGTATTCAGGGCCGAATTGTCCTAGAACCTAGTTTCGGTTTTCCAGGCACTCTCCATCGCACAGTATTTTTGTACAATGGTCGCTAGGTCGGCGAAGCGTGTAACTTCGCGACGACTGATGGCGTTTATGATTCCCTTGTCCGTGCAATTGTTGCAGAAAATTGAAATCGCGCTTTCTTCACGGCAGTCCTTTATCCTGTTCATAACCAGGAGGAATCTAGCCCAGTAATGATGTACTATTTCATCGGGCTCTTGCCGTATTTGAGATAGATCGCTTATGTTTGGGTGGGCGGGTGGAATTAAGTACGGAACCCCGCCCGATCTGAGGCTCAAAGGCCAAGAAGCTTCCGGATTTGGAAGCTTGGTTTGTTTGATGCTTTCCAACGAATCTGGTCTGATGCCTGACTTTAGGTTCAATATTTGATTGGCGTCCATCCCTCCGCGGGAATCCGACATGGAGGGATCGGGAATCCGGACATAGTTGGTTTTCAACATAGAAGAAGAGTCGCCGCATTGTTCCTCTACCACAACAATGTGGTGGGTAGCATGGGAAGAGTTAATTTCTCTTAGATCGGTTTTAAGCCCAATCTGATCGTAGTCTGTAGCGACTCCCAGGGCGGCGATGCGATCCAAGAGCTTGTTTACGGAGGAGAGCTCAATCGGATCTAACTGCTCGGCGAATTCCGAGCTGACATGAAGATCACTTTTGATGACCTGAGAGGTCACCGTCGGAGCGGTGGCCGAACAGGCGGTCATAAGAAAACCACCTAGCCAGATAGTTTGGCCGGTGGCTGAAGCTCCCTTGACGACGGCGCCGTCTTTAAAGACGGGAAAAGGCATCCTTCCTGATTGCAACGACACACAGGAACTCTCAATGAAAGCACCAATGTCAGTGTCAAAACCGGCGGATCTCGGGTAGGGGGTCCCGAACTGTGCGTCTAGGCGGATGGTAACAGGAGACAAGGGACACGATGTTTTACCCAGGTTCGGGCCCTCTTGATGGAGGTAAAACCCTACGTCCTGCTTGATTAATATTGATGATGTGTGTTACAAGAGTAGATCTACCACGAGATCAAGGAGGCTAAACCCTAGAAGCTAGCCTATGGTATGTTTGTTGTCCGTCCTACGGACTAAATCCATCCGGTTTATATAGACACTGGAGAGGGCTAGGGTTACACAGAGTCGGTTACAATGGTAGGAGATCTACATATCCGTATCACCAAGCTTGCTTTCCACGCCAAGGAAAGTCCCATCCGGACACGAGACGATGATGATAGTCTTGGAGTCCGGCCGATGATGATAGTTCGGCTATCCGGACACCCCCTAGTCCAGGACTCCTTCGCTAGCCCTCTCCGGTGTCTATATAAACCGGAGAGTTTTAGTCCGTAGGACAAACAACAATCATACCATAGGCTAGCTTCTAGGGTTTAGCCTCTCCGATCTCGTGGTAGATCAACTCTTGTACTACCCATATCATCAATATTAATCAAGCAGGAGTAGGGTTTTACCTCCATCGAGAGGGCCCGAACCTGGGTAAAAACATTGTGTCCCTTGTCTCCTATTACCATCCGCCTAGACGCAAAGTTCGGGACCCCCTACCCGAGATCCGCCGGTTTTGACACCGACATTGGTGCTTTCATTGAGAGTTCCTCTGTGTCGTCGCCTTTAGGCCCGATGGCTTCTTTGATCGTCAACCACGACGCGGTCCAGGGTGAGACTTTTCTCCTCGGATAGATCTTCGTATTAGGCGGCTTCGCACTGCGGGCAAATTCGCTTGGCCATCTGGAGCAGATCGAAAGCTACGCCCCTGGCCATCAGGTCAGGTTTGGAAGCTTAAACTATACGGCCGACATCCACGGGGACTTGATCTTCGACGGATTCGAGCCATGGCCGAGTGCGCCGCACTGTCACGACGGGCATGATCTAGCTCTACCATCGGACAGCGCCCAGTGCGCCGCTCAGGTGTCCGCTCTGATCATTAGCTCGGAGCCGACTGTGCTAGTCAGGGACGAATGGTTGGACGCTGCCCCAGGAGCCGCAATCTCTACGGTGATAGAGCCGAGCACCAGCCTAGTCCTTTGCAAGGCCCATGACTCGAAGGTGCCGGACTCCGTTTCGGACTCCGAATCTTCCGCACCCCTTCCGATTGAACCCGATTGGGCTCCGATCATGCAGTTCACTGCCGCGGACGTCTTTCAGCACTCGCCCTTTGGCGATACCTGGATTCACTAAAATCTCTCTCTTTGTCGGGAGAGCCCTGGCCAGACTATGGTCAGCAGGGTTGGGATGCCGACGACGAAGAAATCCGAAACCCACCTACCACCCACTTTGTAGCCACTGTCGACGATCAAGAACCAGCTCCTATAGGGCACTGGAAAGCTACCTCGTCATATGACATATACATGGTGAACACCCCCAAAGCAGGGGATGGCGATGAAAAAACGGAGGATGACACCTCCAAGAAGTAACCCAAGCGCCGACGTCAGCGGCGCCGCTCTAAATCCCGCCAAAGCAAAAACGGCGAGTCCGGCACCGGAGACGTCAACACCCCGGACAGTGCCGAAGACAACCCCCTCCAACAGGATTCAGCGCACGAGGACAAAGGAGCCAGCCTTCATGAGAGAGCGGCAGACAGGGAGGTCGAGGACGACAATTATATGCCTCCCTCCGAAGACGAGGCAAGCCTCGACGACGACGAATTCGCCGTGCCAAAGGATCCCGTCGAACAAGAGCGTTTCAAACGCAGGCTTATGGCCACGGCGAGCAGCCTCAAGAAAAAACAGCAGCAGCTTAGAGCTGACCAAGATTTGCTAGCCGACAGATGGACTGAAGTCCTGGTGGCCAAAGAGTATAAACTTGAACGCCCCTCCAAGAGTTACCCAAAGCGCAGGCTGCTACCCCAACTAGAGGAGGAAGCAACTAAACCTACATCACCAGCATACAATGCGCCCGATCGGCCACCCCGTGGCCGCGACAGAGAGGCCTTTCGGCCCTCAAACCAAGCCGCACCCCGGCACATCTCCAAGAATACCAGAGCACGGGGGAACGTAACTGACCTGCGAGACATATTGGAGGATAAGGCAAGGCAAACAAGATCGATCTATGGATCGCGTGGGCGCCCTATGTCACCTGACGATAACCGTCACTCCAGATATGATAAATACGGCCAGGCTGAATACAACAGACAAAGCTCATCCGAGCTACGTCGTGATATAGCCGAGTACAGGGGCGCCGCACACCCACTATGCTTCACAGACGAAGTAATGGATCATCAAATCCCAGAGGGTTTTAAACCCGTAAACATCGAATCATACGATGGCACAACAGATCCCGCGGTATGGATCGAGGATTATCTCCTTCATATCCACATGCCCCGTGGTGATGATCTACACGCCATCAAATACCTCCCGCTCAAGCTTAAAGGACCAGCTCGGCATTGGCTTAACAGCCTGCCAGCAGAGTCAATTAGTTGCTGGGAGGACCTGGAATCCGCATTCCTCGACAACTTCCAGGGCACTTATGTGCGGCCACCAGACGCCGATGACCTAAGCCACATAATCCAGCAGCTAGAGCAATCGGCCAGACAATTCTGGACACGGTTCCTAACCAAGAAAAATCAAATAGTCGACTGTCCGGACGCTGAGGCCCTTGCAGCCTTTAGTCACAACATCCGAGACGAATGGCTTGCCCGGCACTTAGGACCGGAAAAGCCTTTAGGCAGCCCTCACGACACTCATGACCCGCTTTTGCACGGGAGAAGACAGTTGGCTAGCTCGTAGCAATAACATAACCAAGAGCCCTGGCAATTCGGATACCAAGGACAACAATGGCAGGTCACGTCGCAACAAGCACAAGCGCTGCATTAACGGCGGCAATACTGAGGATAGGACAGTTAATGTCGGATTCAGAGGCTCTAAACCCGGTCAGCGGAAGAAGCCATTCAAAAGAAACTCTCCGGGCCCATCTAGTTTAGACCGGATACTCGATCGCTCGTGCCAGATACACGGCACCCTCGAACAACCAACCAACCACACCAACAAGGATTGTTGGGTGTTCAAGCAGGCAGGCAAGTTAAGTGCCGAAACCAGAGACAAGGGGCTGCATAGCGATGACGAGGAGGAGCCCCGGCCTCCGAACAACAGAGGACAGAAGGGATTCCCCCCGCAAGTGCGGACGGTAAACATGATATACGCAACCCACATCCCCAAAAGGGAGCGGAAGCGTGCTCTCAAGGACGTCTATCCATTGGAGCCAGTCGCCCCAAAGTTCAACCCATGGTCCTCCTGCCCGATCACTTTTGATCGAAGGGACCACCCCACTAGCATCCGTCATGGCGGATTCGCCGCATTGGTCCTAGACCCAATCATTGACGGATTTCACCTCACTAGAGTCCTCATGGACGGCGGCAGCAGCCTGAACCTGCTTTATCAGGATACAGTGTGAAAAATGGGTATAGATCCGTCAAGGATTAAACCCACAAAGACAACCTTTAAAGGCGTCATACCAGGTGTAGAAGCCAGCTGTACAGGCTCGGTTACACTCGAAGTGGTCTTCGGATCCCCGGATAATTTTCGAAGAGAAGAGTTAATCTTCGACATAGTCGCATTCCGCAGTGGCTATCACGCCCTGCTCGGATGAACCGCATTTGCAAAATTCAATGCGGTGCCGCACTACGCATATCTCAAGCTCAAGACGCCAGGTCCTCGCGGAGTCATTACGGTAAATGGAAACACTGAACGCTCTCTCCGAATGGAGGAGCACACAGTGGCCCTGGCGGCGGAAGTACAGAGCAGCCTCTCAAGGCAATTATCCAATCCGGGTGTTAAACGTCTGGACAACGTCAAGCGCGCCTGAAGCAACCTACAACAAAGGCGGCTGGCACGTTCCGAGCAAGAATAGCAGTGCGGCCCCAACCCCAGCCCTCGCCATATGGTGATATCGGTACCACGCGTACATAATTACGCTTTGAAAATACCATGGGCATAAGGGGAGGGGCATAACTATGGCACGCCCAAAATGCGGCTCAACCACACTTAGGGGCTCCCTATTCTGCCATTCCTTTTTTATATATACTTTCAGGACCCAACTATTCGGAAGGCCTGTCTGGCAATACACTCGCCGAACACATGATGCAACAGCCAGGGCGAGAACAAGCCACGTCAAAATGTCCAGGTGGTCTCTATAACGAGCCTGCCCCTGGAGGGGGGACATGTCAAATAATCCCATCCCTTGCTTATCGCAGTATTTGTATCGTTCTGCTTTCATCGCAACCCTTTTTAATAAAAAATACATAGCTCTTATCTATTATTGTATTCATCTATTTTATACAAATATGTTCAGTCATGACATTATGCAACCGTACACTTTGGTACGGCCAATACACCAGGGGCTTAAGCACCCCATAACATGGTGTGAGAAGACCGAACACTCTCATGAGTGCGCACCCCGAACTTATAGCACTATATGCATCGGCTCCGAATCATGTCTTGGGTCAATAGTTGGGTTTGCCCGGCTCCCATGTTTTGGTACCTTACGTTCCGCAATGTTGGCCAAGGTAGCACTGGGAGAACTACTGCGATTGTGCCCCAG
This sequence comes from Triticum aestivum, assembly GCF_018294505.1. NCBI lineage: Eukaryota > Viridiplantae > Streptophyta > Magnoliopsida > Poales > Poaceae > Triticum > Triticum aestivum. Next base: position 109,739,664 of record NC_057810.1, read on the forward strand.
TTGAGCTGGGTTAACACCTCAGTAGAGAAAGCTAAAACTGATCGTCATGATAGTGCGAGAGACCGGTCACTGTTCGCGAGGTTTTTCGAGTCCCTAAAGACTTATGCCGCTTAGAGCCAGGAGCCGGATTTATCTGGCCTAGGCGTGGATAGCTCCCCGAACTCGGTCTTCCGAATACTAGGGGCTTCGTCGAAATTTAAGATTATAGAATTCTATGGCTAAGTGAGAGTGATAAAGCATTATAAGTCTGATGGCCTTGTTCGTTGTGCTGAGCGCCTCCCTAGATGGACCCAAGAATGGGAACAAGACCGCTCAGGTTTATCCCGAACACCCCAGCACTCGTGGCATGGGGGTAGAAGCCGACGACTTGCATCTCTCATATTTAATAAACGACCGCACATAAGGTAATATTTTAATTAACAAGCGTTGCTTAGCGCATATGAACAAAGTTTTCAGCATACATGATAACAAATGCGAGTCTACTAAAAAATTACATCTTTGGAGCATTCACTCGCTATAAGGCGGGCACCCTTCAGGACGCCCTTATAATACATCTCGGGCGTGCAATAATCCTTGCTCGGTGGTGGCGCGTCCATCAATAGCTTCTCAACGTCCAGCTTGCCCCAGTGCACTTTAGCACGGGCGAGGGCCCGACGGGCACCTTCAATACAGAAAGAGCGCTTGATGACTTCAATGCACGGACAAGCGTCCACCAGCCGCCGCACCAGACCGAAGTAACTCCCAGGCATGGCTTCTCTAGGCCACAGCCGAACTATGAGGCCCTTCATGGCCTGTTCGGCCACCTTGTGGAGCTCGACCAACTGCTTCAGCTGGTCGCTCAGGGGCACCGGTTGTCCGGCCTCAGCATATTGAGACCAGATCACCTTTTCCATCGAGCTCCCCTCCTCGGCTCGGTAGAACGCGGTAGCATCAGACACACTACGGGGCAGATCGGCGAACGCTCCTGGAGAGCTCCGGATTCGGGTAAGTAACAGATAATTCACTTTTACATGCTTGCTTTGCATAAAGAATGCCTTACCCGGCGCTATTTTCTTTATCGCCTCGATCTCCTGGAGGGCCTTCTGGGCTTCGGCCTTAGTGGTTTTGGCACTCTCAAGAGCAAAGGCGAGCTCGGACTCTCGAGTCTTCGAGTCACGCTCCAAACTCTTGTGTTTTTCCACGAGAGCCTGGATCTCTTGCCGCACCTCCGCCACCCGTGCCTCCTGCTTCTCTCGCTCGGTGTGCTCCAAGGCCGCACTGTTCTCGGCCTTGGACACCGCCTCCTTCAGGGTCGCCACCTTGGTCGTGGCCCCTACAACATTAACGTTGGTCTTGTCATTATTTGCAACCAGGTATTTCTATGTACATTTACATACGGTATTACATATCGTCCTTGTCCTCGAGCTGCTTCTTGGCACGGCCGAGCTTGTTCTCGAACCGCTCGAGGCTCTCCTGCAATGCATTGACCTCCGCAGTCAGTGCGGCAGAGGTCAGCAGCGCAGCCTGCATTCCCATATTGACATATTTATGTTAGACTCCTGCGTATATATTTTTAGATCCTCATCTCGGCTTTTCTTTCGGAACGCCAAACTGAGCATCAGGGGCTACTGTCTATGCGGTAACATTTTTATATGTTTTGAATACATACCTCAAAGCCTGTTAACAGGCTTGTACAGGCTTCTGTCAGCCCGCTCTTGGTGGACTGAACCTTCTGAATCACTGCACTCATAACAGTGCGGTGTTCCTCGTCGATGGAGGCGCCGTTAAGCACCTCCAGCAAATTGTCTGGCGCCTCCGGGTGGACGGAGGTCGCCGGCGTCGTAGGCTTGCCCTTCTTACGAAGGCGCCGCCTGTTGGACTCTAGAACCGTTGATGGTTCCGAAGCAGTGTCCGGCCCAGGGCCGGACTTAGATCCCTCTGGGGCTTTACCCCCTTTGGGCGTGGAGTCCGGGAGGTCGCCTTGCGGCGCCTCCAGGACCACCTCCTCCTGGTTTAGTATCTTTTGGGACTCCACCTCGGCGTCGTCCGCAGGGAGCAGGGAGGAAGCCGTCGGAAGTGAAGCACTATTCACATCCGACGAATCCAGGGAGCCGCTTGACGAATCGCCGAGCTGAGCCTTGGGCGGACTGCATGATTGAATTCGGCGTCAGAAAATACCGAATAATAGAGGAGCGCCATAAGTTATCCTGGTATCCGGACACTTACGATTTTGCCAGGGGCTTGACCCTGGATGACCATTCCTCCCCGCCGTCTTCGGCATCGGAGGCGTAGTCCGGTAGAAGGGTCTTCCCCTTCTTGGACCCTCCGGCTTCCCTAGATGGGGCGGCCTTCCTTTTCTTTCCTCCCCCCGTTGGAGGGGGAGAAGCTTCTTGTTCTTCCTCATCCTCTTCCTCAGAGGCGGAGGGTGCTTTGGGGTTGTAGGGTGATGAATCCGACACCACCAGGCGCCGGGAGCTCTTTCGAGTCCCCGTGGCCTTCTTCTTGGCCTTCTTCTCCGGCACCACGTGAGGTGCCGGAACCAGCAGCCCCGTCAATCGGGCGTCCGTTGGGTCTTCTGGTAAGGGAGCCGGACAGTTAACTTGCCCGGACTTCTTCAGCCAGTCCTGTCAAAGGTAAGGGAGTTTAGATCCTGCATAGAGTCAGACTATGAAAGAGAAGAGTCCCGTAAAGGGTAGAATAGCTTACCTCGTTGGCCTGACGCCGCGAGCTGAATCCGCGATCTTCAGTAGCGGATGTGGGGGCCTCGGCGCCCTTAAACAGCACCTTCCAGGCATCTTCGTACGTGGTGTCGAAGAGCCCGCTCAAGGTTTGGTGCTATGCTGGATCAAACTCCCATGATTTGAAGGCCCGTTGTTGGCATGGGAGGATCCGGCGGATAAGCATGACCTGGACTACGTTTACGAGCTTGAGATTCTTGTTCACCACCTTTTGGACGCAGGTTTGAAGTCCGGTCAGCTCTTCCGAATCTCCCCACATTAGACCCGTCTCTTTCCAGGAAGTGAGCCGTGTGGGAAAGCCAGATCGGAATTCGGGGGCCGCCGCCCATTTGGGGTCGCGCAGCTCGGTGATGTAGAACCACCCCGATTGCCACCCTTTTATTGTCTCCACAAAGGAGCCCTCGAGCCCTAGAACGTTGGCCATCCGGCCCACCATGGCACCTCCGCACTCCGCTTGGCGGCCGCCCACTACCTTCAGCTTGACATTAAAAGTCTTCAGCCATAAGCCGAAGTGGGGCTGGATGCAGAGGAAGGCCTCGCACATGATGATAAACGCCGAGATGTTGAGGATGAAGTTCGGGGCCAGATCGTGGAAGTCCAGGCCATAGTAGAACATGAGCCCCCGGACGAACGGGTGAAGAGAAAAGCCCAGTCCGCGGAGGAAATAGGGGAGAAATATGACCCTCTCATGGGGCCTAGGGGTGGGGATGAGTTGCCCCTCATCTGGAAGCCGGTGCGCGATATCGTCAGACAAGTATCCGGCCTTCCTCAACTTTTTGATTTGCCCCTCCGTGACGGAGGAGGCCGTCCATCTACCTCCCGCTCCGGACATGATTGGAGAAGGTTGAGGTGGGAAGTGCGGACTTGGGCGTTGGAGCTCGAGTGCGCAGGGATGGATAAGCAAAGGAGGAAGAACGCGTAAATGGAAAGGGTAGATCCTTATCCCCTTATATGGGCGGCCGAAACTACAAGCCCCCACCAGCCTAATAAAACTCGCTTATCTCCCAAGCGCCGCGGTTAATGGTGCAGTTGGGTTACCCACACTCGTATTGACGAGAATCCTGGAATAAGGGGACACGATATCTGCTTTGACAAGACGTGCCAAGGAAACCGCCTCGCTAAACATGCTGAGGTGGAACGGTAAAATGATTCGAATAAAGGCTTGGCCGTGGCGTGATGTCACGCTGCGGAATACGTCAGCAGATTAGATTGGTGCGGATATTATTCTCTCTACGGTGTTATGTGGAACTTATTTTGCAGAGCCGGACACTATCCTTGTGTTCAACATCTTCTATGAAGTATTCGGAGGAGGAACCCGCCTTGCAATGCCGAAGACAATTTGCGCGCCGGACTCGTCGTCATTGAAGCCTGGTTCAGGGGCTACTGAGGGAGTCCTGGATTAGGGGGTGTCCGGATGGCCGGACTATGACATTTGGCCGGACTCCTGGACTATGAAGATACAAGATTGAAGACTTCGTCCCGTGTCCGGATGGGACTTTCCTTGGCGTAGAAGGCAAGCTTGGCGATACGATATGAAGATGTCCTCCCATTGTAACCGACTCTTTGTAACCCTAGCCCTCTCCGGTGTCTATATAAACCGGAGAGTTTTAGTCCGTAGGACAAACAACAATCATACCATAGGCTAGCTTCTAGGGTTTAGCCTCTCCGATCTCGTGGTAGATCAACTCTTGTACTACCCATATCATCAATATTAATCAAGCAGGAGTAGGGTTTTACCTCCATCGAGAGGGCCCAAACCTGGGTAAAAACATTGTGTCCCTTGTCTCCTGTTACCATCCGCCTAGACGCACAGTTCGGGACCCCCTACCCGAGATCCGCCGGTTTTGACACCGACAACGACTGTACGAGGGTTTACTGGTTCGTCCGCCGTTGCCGGAGAACAAAAGTAGGTGTGGGTGAGTACAGGGATGGCTAGGCCAACGATGGGACTACTGTGGGTTGGTGAGGCCTGCACGGCAGCAGAGCCGGCCGCGGGGAGGAGGGAGCAGGCAATCCCGCCGGCGCTTGTTTGAGCGGCCGGAGCAGGAAGAGCAGAGATTGAAGAAGCACGACGGCCATTGGATGGCAATCCAACAGTCACTGCTTGTGCGTCAACCTTTTTTTAGGAAAGCCTCAAATCTATGGAAAAACAGCATACAACCCATCTGCCATTATTTCTAATAATTTACAGCCCATTTGCTAATTCTTAAGGTTTTTTTGGAGCCCATATTCTTTTTATTAGCATTACAGCCCATACTGTGGCCACGGTTAAAAAATTATACGAATTTTTGCATATTTCGATGCGGTCCGAACTGTTTTTAATCCCAAAATTTCAACTCACGTTCAAACTGATTTCAAAAATAAATGTATATCAATATAAAATCCAACAAATTCCCCACGCATAAAAATTAATGTAATTTAAAATCTTGAAATGAAAAAAAGATATTTGAAACTAATTGCCGGTTTGATGTGTTTTAAAAATGTACAACCCATTTCTCATTACTGATGGGTCATTTTCTCGGCCAGCCGAATGAAAGCTCTCCCCGTCTTGAAAGATTTGCAGCCCAACAGGCCTGACAAAGTGACTTACTTGGCAAATCACAAAAAAACTTGGCTGTGGCCATGGACCCAGCTGTCAGCCTCTCCATGTACAGTACTCTTCCGATGGATGTCGTTCCTTGACCACGTTGACCATGCCGTGTGGAGAGCACCATGGCGGTGGATGACGGCGAGGCCTAGGAAGGGGACGACGCGGAGCCGGGGAAGACGCGGCAGAGGAAGCCCGCGCGGAGAGGAGTACGAGGGTTCACTGATTCGGCTGCGGTGTGAGGCTGCCATCGCCGCAGGGCCTGGCCAGCGGTGGGAATAGTAGGGGGCGGTGAGTCCTCCGCGGCAGCACAGCCGGCCATAGGAGGCAGGAGCTTGAGGCACGACCAGCGCTGGTTTGGGCGGCTGGAGCAAGAAGACCAGAGGTTGAAGAAGCACTACGGCCGTTGGATGGACATCGTACGGTCACTGGAGCTAGAATCGTTCATATTGACTAAGTTGACAAAGCCCTTCGTCCCCGTCAACTTAGTAGGCTCACAAGTCAGCCTCCCACCAAGGTGGGTCCCAGCTAGCAGGGGGAGTATTCATTTTTTGTGT
>NC_057810.1:109745882-109761107 GCF_018294505.1 Triticum aestivum
ATACGGTGGCCCGTCAGATGGGTTCCAGCAGTCAGGGGGCAAACGTTTTTTCGTAAAATACGGTGGCCCGTCCAGTGGGTCCCTGCTGTCAGTTGGAGGAATCATTATTTTCCGCGTAATAAGGAGGCACTTACTTGCTGCAGCCGTGGACCCAGCTGAGACTCTCCACGTACAGTATACTTACGATGGAAGTCGTTCCTTGACCACGTTGACCTCGCCGCGTTCCGTTGCATGCATGCGTCCATGGGCGTGGTGCGTCCCCACTGTCAGCCTCTCACGTACAGTCATCTTCCGATGACTCTTGGTTGTTGACCACGCTGACCACACCGTGCTGAGCGCAGCTAGACTGGAACGACCCGGAGATGGGGAAGACGGAGCAGTGGAGTCACAGATGGAGAGGAGTGGGAAACTTCACTGGTTCGGGTGCGCGGCAGCACAACCGCGATGCCGCCCACGGGAGACAGGAGCAAGAACAGAGGTTGAAGAAGGAGCATGGCTGTTGGATTAACATCCAATGGTCCAACTGCTAGAATCATTTGTTGATTAAGTTGACAAAGCCGTGTGTACACGTCTTCTTAGCAGGCCCACAAGTCAGTCACCAAATCTTACGGGTCCCAGCTGTCAACGGGATAAATAATTTTTTTGCAAAACAAGGAGGCACTTCCTTCCGTGCGAAGATACAGCCAGTGGGTCCCAGCTATCAGGTGGAGGAAACATTTTTTTCAGCTTAATAAGGAGGAACTTTCCTTGCGTGCGACCATGGACCTCGTGGGTCCCATCCGTCAGGCTCTCCACGTACAGTCCTCTTCCGATGACTCTCGTTTGTTAACCACGCCGCACAGAACACAACGAGGCGGTGGACGAGGCGAGGCCCCGGATGGGAAAGACTCGGAGATGGGAAAACGCGGTAGTGGAGTCGCAGATTGAGAGGAGGAGAAGGGTTATAACCGGTTCTGTTGCAATTCATATCAAACTCGGGTTCACAGGACACTTTCATATTCATAGCCAACATTCATTATCAACAACTCAAAAGATTCATATATACATAAGCTCAGCATATCTATGCATCCAAATGATTGATAGATCACACGACAATATTCACACATAATTCACAAAAAGGTTCGGATATACACATGTTCAGTATGTTTATGCATCCAAATGATTGAGATCACAGCCAATATGATCCATGGACGAACTTTAATTACCTAGGGTACAGACTGGTAAATGGTGTTCAATCAGAGGTACTTCTTGCTAAAATTAGTTCTTGTATGAGTAAACTTTCGAGTACATAAGAGGCAGCATAGACAATCTGAACTTTGCTTGCATGTTTATCCTCAAATAGTGGCCTCGTGCCGAGGGAGGTTTGAGCAACTTGGCCACTACTTTCATCCAACTAGTTTACTAGCTCATCTTGGTCCTGTATCTCGCCAAAATTCTACATTGCAGACGAGAAAGGAGGCGGTTGAGAAAATGAACCACCCAAATTTTTTGTGCAGTTCAACTGAAATGGAGCATCCTTGGTGTGCAGACTGATTAAGTGCCAGATGAATATACGTGTTAACCAAGTTGTCTGCAATCTTCAGACTCCATGCCATATAGTTCGCTACCATATGTGCCGATAACCAAAAGGCACAAGTTGGGACCCAAGACTGGACTGCGTTTTTTTGGGCTATGCACCAAGCAATATTTTTGGCGTTCACTCTCCTAATACTTGGAGTTTGACAATTGGTTGACGCCGGTTGATACTCGAATGAATATAGGCACTTCTTGTCAACATCGATGCTTGTCTGAGTGAACTTTGGAGTACATAGCAGCAGCATAAGTACCTGTCCATCTGATCATTTTGTGCAGTTCTACTAAAATCACCCGATGTAATGATTTGCCTGCGAGTTCAGGCTCCAAATTACTCCTTTATGAAATTGGCAAACAGTAGCACAATACCAAATTACCAATACATATGACAGGCACGATAATCAGGATAAAGACCAGTACCAACCTGTGTGAGGTAGCATATCAATTACTATTTCCTTTGACTAGAAGCCAAGATAAGCCAAGCGACTGACAACAAAGGAAGAAAGGAAGCGGAGATTTGCGACTGACAGGAAAGGACGGAAGTTGTCGAGGTAATGAAGCACCCAAAGTTTTTGTGCAGTTCCACCAAAATCGAGCATCCCTGTTGGCACATATATTGAGAGAGTGAGATTACTATAATAGTGGGACTAGTTGACGAAACATACACTAACAAATAGAAGCACCCTCATTATTTTAATGGGTAAAGTTAGCAACATAGTAGTCTTGCTTAAAGAGAGGTATTAGTTTATCTAATCAGTGCCAATTAGCTCAACTCAACACTCAAAGCATTGCCATTTATCATAGGTTGCAAAACTTAAAAGTGCAAAGATAAAGGAGTTTCTCATGACAGTAGCACGATACAAATAGAGATGACAACAAACTGATATGGATGAAGGCCTTAGGCCCGTACCAACCTGAGAAAAAAAGCTTATTCATGTAGTCCCATAAGAGATGATAAAGCACTCACTGGAATCACACAATAGTATATATTTTTGTGCACTTCAAATGTATGGTTGAAATCACTCTTGTTTACCAGTGCTGAGATTATATCGAAAGATTATCAAGAACTTCCAGCAGAGTTAAAGCACTGGCTGGGATACAGTTCATTGTATTGTCTTGTGTAGTTCCACTGAAGTGTATGATTGGCACAACATGATCCCTGTTTGCACAAGTAGGAACAAGGTGAAACCTTCATTAGCTTAGTGAGAAAGGATAGGAAGACATTAGCATATTACTCAAACAGTAGCATCAAATTCATGATGGACAATACGCAAAACATTGCCTCATTGAACCAATGGCAATAAATTGACATGCAAAACAATAGCACTATTATGTCATGACACTAATAATATTCCCTCCCTGCTCCACCACATGATTCACCTCCATAGACAAACATTCACATGTACATGATTCAGCATAGGGTCCCACTAAAGATTTGTTTAACTCCAACAGGAAAATTAGGCAGTAATAAATTAGTGGTACTTAAGTACTCCTAATTAATTAAGTGAGATAGCAGAAGTGGAAGGGCTCCCTGGAGGATCGTCTCACATGTAAGCTAGTCATTGCCGGAGCCCTTGAATAGCCTCGACTGAGGCCTCTGGCTTCAGCAAGATCGCCTTGGCACTGTTTATTCTTCTTCTTCTTCCTCTTCATGGTCTGTTTCTCTTTCTCCTCACCAGTTGGTGAAACCAAGTACATGATTGGCCTTCCAATTCAGAATTGGTTTTGTCAGTGAGGGAGTACAAGTGTACTAGTAAAAAACAACATTATTTTCTCATGGCAGCCGAAAAATAGAGATGAACACATGCATTAAATATCATTCTTACCTAAAGGAAGGTTATGGCGCCAATATGGATGATGAGGATTGGAACACAGATCACCCTTTGTGCAGTTCCACCAAAATGAACCAACTGTTCCATCTGATATTCCAGTTAAACAGCATAAAAGTCACTTCTTTTAAGAAGAGTTTTGTGTAGTGCAGCAAAAGGTCACAACAGCAACCAGGTGAATTGGATATCCCTGTTTGCAGAAAAAGGCACAGAGGAAACAGTCAGTGTCTCAAACAATTACAGGCAAAAACATTTGGTTAAACTTGTCAGAGTCTCAAACAATTATAGGCAAAAACAGTGGCATGGCTTCATTTTTAGCAGGGACATTATATTAAGAACAACTAAGGCTGCGTTCAGTTCACAGGTTTGGTGCAGGATTTTTGTAAGAACACAATTCCTATGGTATTCTTTCCCTTCCAACCGTTCGGAACACGGGAAAGGTGAATAGTGTTTGATAGGAAAGCTGGTCTGGTAGTACTGATTCCATCGGATTAGAAACATCCACGCGCTGCTCATTTTTTAGGCGGAAGCCCGAGGCAGGTGCTCGCTGCCATGCGTTAGACAGGTTGATGTGCTATGTTTGCCGGAATAAAAAATCAACCTATGTGTGGTATGTGAGGTGAGGACAAGAGTAGTCACTGTGCAGCTGAATAAACAAATAGCATCTCATACTACCAAGCATGCTACTCTAAAAAAACAAATTTGTACATTTCGTAGTCCATCCGAACACATTCTCTTGAGAGTTTTCTCTGGTTCGTTGTTCCATAGTTTTATACCTACATTCCTTCCCTATTCATCTATTTTCATTAAGACCTATGTTTTCTGCCCCTTTATTCCGACCAGAGCCTAAATATTTGGTATAAGGGCATGGGACAGTGGGTGCACCAGCAGTACAACACCATGTACGTAAACAGGGGCATAAAGTGGTGATTCATAGTTTGTTGCCCTGAGAAACAAACATCCAAGAAACATATCTGGGTTAGTCCCATTTTTGTTCACTCTAACCACCTACTCCTATGTGTGGATAGCAAATCTAGTCCTGGTCATACCACTGTGTACAGTGTTACCCCTATATTTCCCTTTTCGACCAAGAGACCGGTTGGATCACCAGTCTGTACTACTTTCATCCCCTTTCCTTCCTGTTTGTACCAAGTCTGATGTACATACTAAATTCCCCCACCCCCACTTTATTTCAATGACAAGTATTTTCGGATGGAGGGAGTACAAGATTCGACTCCATGAAGTAGCTTTACCTCTAACAGTAGAAAAAATAGGTGACGTTGGACCATCCGATCGAGAGGGGCTGAGAGGTAGAAAATGATGCACATGCAGCGACGTAGCAAGCTGGGGAAGTAGAGCTAAGGCGGTTTCGAACGAAGATATACCTGAAGGTCATCGGGATGTGGATAGGTGGGCGGCGGGAGGCCGGATCCGCCCACAGGAAACAACGAAGGGATCGGAGGACCTCCCTCGCCGGTGCTCGACCAGAGATAATGGTGCGGCTGGCAGTGGGTCTCCTCCCGTGCTGTCGACGACGGCCTAAACTCTACCCCTCCTCCCCTTCACCGGTGGAGGGGGATACTTCCGGATCTGTAACCAGCGGTGAGGATAGAAAGCCAGTGTTTTTTGAAGGGATAAAGACAGTGTTACTACCCCTATCTTGTTTAGATCTGGAGAGGATGAGAGTGTGTGAATAGAGCAGCCCTAGCAAGCAAGCGCGGAAGCTTCGGCCTATACATAAGTAGTGGGGTAGTTTTCCTCTTTCACTCCATCAAAACAATCGTTTCAAATTGTGTACTTCTACATGCCAGGTCATGGTTTTTTTTAGTTGTTGATTGTTTTTTGAGATAGCTACCCGCTTGTTCCAACTGGTGTTATGGTGTGCCAGGTCGAACTTTGTATCGTTCAAGTCTGGTACTACAAGTCCCTCCATTAAATGAACAACCACCCCCTCGTAAAAATTGTGAACAAGCCCATGGCTAAAATTAGCGGAAACATGGGTTGCCCCAACATGCATTATTATTTATATTTTCTACTCCCTTCGTTCCTAAATATAAGTCTTTTTTATTAGCCACACCTAAGACAAGAATTTTTTTATTAGCAGTGAACCCCACATGTCATAGACACAAAAATTGTGGTAAGATTCCCTTAGTCAAGCCAAAGTGTGTCTAACAATTTGAGCAACTCAGGTTAGGCAAGTGTGGCAAGTGTGGGAAAAATAATGTGGCAACATAAGACAAACATAGTCACAATCCAAACAGCCCCGTGATTTTTTGTGACATGAATGAAAATTTGGTTAGTTAAATTTATAGTCAAAATTTGGCAAGGTGCATCAAATCAACACATGCAAGTATCAAAAGGAAAGTCACGGCATGCATGCATGCTTTGTACTCCCTCCATTTCCAAATATAAGTCTTTTTAGAGATTGCAACAACTGACTACTCCCTTCGTTCCTAAATGTAAGTCTTTTTAGGGATTCCACTACAAACTACATACGGATGTATATATACATATTTTAGAGTGTAGATTCACTCATTTTGTTTCGTATGTAGTTCATAGTGAAATCTCTAAAAAGACTTATATTTTGGAACGGAGGGAGTACATACGAAGCAGAATATGTCTACTCCTACATACGAAGTAGCCCATTTGAAATGTGTAAAAAGACTTTTATCGAGTGCAGTGCTTTGATGTGTCGCGTCAACTCGTACAAGACCGAGAAATTTGATTACTACGACGCCCTCTCCCTCACGGACTGAGCTCCGGTGCCTTAACTGCACCTGCCTTTGGCTGCATGACAGGTGGGCCAACCACCTGTTGGGCCCACCTATCATGGACGCAAAGGCAGGAGCAGTAAGTACAAGCTTTCGCTACACGCTATACCTCCCGCACGAGGTGGACTGACATGCAGCAGTGGATTCGATACTGTAGAAGTAGGAGTAACATCATTGTTCATCTTCTCGAAGAGGCGAAGAGCCAAGCGCAAACCGAACGTGGTAGTTGCGAACGCTCGCGTGGTGCGGTTCCTTGAAGTACTAGCCAGGCTCTTGCATGAGACAAAATTGTGTATTGTTTAACAATTAAACTCAATTATCCATTGGTTGATACTCATTCTGCATAGGTCCACGCGCTTAGCACCGTTTCTTCCCGGGGTCACCAATGTTTATTTGATAATTAATAGCATTCCATGCAATGACCTAGCCATTGCAAGTCATTAAAAGCATGCACACCTCTCATCTCTTATTGGTTGATACGTATGTCAAGAAACAAGAAACAAGGTAGAAGTTAATGCACCGCGCCTAAGTGTTTTGGGACTATTTGGTTTTCGTAAGATGACTTACACACCTAGACAGAGGGAGTAGTATAGACCTGTAAACCGGAAAGGAGTATTTGCCTTTCTACAGATTTCAACAAGTGACTAGACTTCGGCTCAAAAAAAAACAAGTGACTAGACTACACCGTGTGCAGTACCCCCTCCTTTCCGGTTTATAGGGCTCAAATCTCAAATCTCATGAACCAAGGCATTTTGCTATTGGAGGAATGTATCTCTTACTTTACAAAACTACCCTAATTAAACTCATGCATTAATTACGTAGTTCTCTCTATTTCCTCTCCGCCTTGGTCGCGGTGCACAATATTGAGCACTCCTATATGACTAGCCGCTCTATCTACATGCGGGACATTTCAAAGCATCCGGGCCCGCGTGCCATCCACCAAATCACAGCGAGGTGTTACAGTCGAGACTCACCTGTCACCCCGGTGTGGCCGTCATGACCCATCATATCACAAAACCCACACCTTTACCAGTAGTGGTAATGTGGCCTCCAAGTTGGACTGGAGGAAGCAACCATCATTCCATTGGAACGCTCGTTCAAGCCCTTTCTTCCCTTTCTTGAAGAAAACCTCACTCTAGGCTACTCACTTCTGCCATTTTTCTTCTCTACCGATGAAGGAAAGGTGGGCGAATCAGTTATGCTGCTATATTTTCATTCCAATAATCTTCTTTTTGCGAAGCACTGACCGATTCTCACATCCTATTCTTTTCCCGTTTTCATTGCGATTGTGGTTTCCTTTCGATTGCTTTTTGTTTGTCAGTTCATTGATGGATCCTGGAGCACTAGGCAAAGAGTTGCCGGCGGACAACCCACTGGAGACAGCGATCTCCAGGAAGCGAGCACCGACCAATGAGTTGACCATGTTGGCAGGCCAACCCATGGAGACGAAGAACTCCAAGAAACAAGCACTGGCGAAAGAGTTGAGGATGTTGGCAGATGAACTCCTCAAAGAAAGTTGGAAGAACAACAAGGGCCCCACCGTGCCTACCCCAGGAACTCTGATTGCCACCTATGTGAGCCTCAAGACTGAGTTTGAGGAGATAGTCGCTGTTGAGAAGCAGTATTCCCCTACCAAGGTTATAGCCCCCATCGGGGACGAGGAGATGGCCCCCGTAGGGATGAGATCCCCCGGTGAGCTGCACAAGGTAAAAAATAATGGCTTATTACCATAGTTGTGGTTTTCGATTATTTGCAATGTGCTTGCTTTTTGATTATTTGCAATGTGCTTGCTAATATGTTAGGGTTGTGCAGGTGCCGGTGGTTGTCCTTGATGATTCCGAAGTCGTGGCCCGTCCTATTGGCATCGCCCCGGAGATCGATTCCGATACCGCTGTCCATCCTGTGGACATCGCCCCAGAGATCGATTCCGATGTCGCGGTCAGTCCTGTGGACATCGCCCCAGAAATCGATTCCCATGTCACCGTCCGTGCTGTGGTCATTGCCCGAGAGATCGGTGACAAGAAATAGTTGGTCGCGCTAATCCTTCAGGGTAGTTTGCATTGCCCTGTGTTTAATTACCAGAATGACGTGTGTTATCAAACCATATTGGGGCTAGTGCACCGTCTTGTGTGGGAGGATCTTGCTGCTTTTGTTTGATAGTGAATCATGCGATGAATCATGCGAACCCTCTCCGAGTTATGGAAACAGATGTATCCTCGCCAACTTTTGATGTAATATATGGCATGCTTAGATGTAAGTTTGAACTGTTTATCATATCAGCAGGGCTTGTTTGATGATTCTTGGTGTTAGTAGGCTAGCTACTGTGCGAGCTATAGTACTTGCAAAACACTCACTGAAGAGAAACGTTGGGGCTCATGAGCTCGTGGTACGCTTATACTTATCCCTCGTCGATCGACCAATAACCCTAGCTCCTAAAATTGTAGGCTTAGCGATAGATCAGACAATAGTCGACATACATTCAGGCCTCATTTGGTTCATAGGGTAGGAAAATCGTAGCAAAAGTACAGAGAACATGCAACACAAAATCATAGCAGTGCAGAGACGTACTCCCTCCGTTCCAAAATAGATGACCTAGGCGGGCTAGTTTGGCCTAGTGGGTTTAAGTGATATGACGTGGTACAGTGCCATCCAGTCTTCGCGTGTGGTAGCAGTATTGCGGGTACAGTAAGTTTTCTTGAAGAAGCGGAATTCAACGAAGTCATGATGGTTCCTTTGTCCGAACAACTTACAGTGGGAAAGGTTGGGCCTGCGATACGACCGGGGTATACCAGGATAATTTTGTGCATGGCAGGTGGACCAGGATGGTCGATGTCCCACATGTCGGCGGATGAAAGTATTCTTTCCGATATAGAGGACGAGCAACGAGTATTCATTGTTTATTTTTGATGAAAGCTATTGTCTCCACTGTTACTCCTTGACTTTGTCAATGCCTCTCTCTCATCCACATAAGCTGGGACTACTTGCTGTGCATGCAGCGGGCACCTGGCGTCTTGAGGGGCCAGGGCGGTGAGAGCGGGCTCCAGAAGCGGTCCGGACTCGAGCATGGCCCACCTCACATTATCACCATATATTTCGTGGAGTCTGTGCGCGGCGGGCGGGCGATCTCTTCTCCCCCCCGTTTCTCTCTTCTCAGCGACGCCCGCCGAGCGATTAGATTTCGGCTATCGACGGTTTATTCTTCTTTGAGGAATCGACGGTTTATTCAATTACGGTACCACATGTCAGTGAAATTGCAAGACAACGTGTGTCCCCTCTAGTGAGCGGCGTGCGAGCCGGACTATCGGGGTTGCAACGCGTACGAGTCGTAAGTGTGCCGCCTTTTCCTTTAGAACTTGTGATGCGTAACATTTTCACGTGATCGATCGATAGAAATCCAGAACAAAATGACGAGGGCGGTGCTTTCCCGCTCGTTAGGCGGGCTAGTTTGAGTGATATGACGTGCTATAGTGCCGTCCACTTGCTCCATTTTTATGTAAGCAAGAGTTTACACTCTTACGCGGGAGGAGTGCGAAACAATGGAGGGCTGGTTACACTCTTACACCGATTTTGATCGAGGGATAACTGTTCCCTGCCAAATAATGGAGGATTGTTAGCGAATATAGCATGATAGTTAGGGCATCTCCAGCGCTGGCCCACAAATTTACACCGGCATCTGTCCGAGGACACTAATGGATGCCATCCGATGCTGCCCGCATACCTTTCGACAACTATATGAACTAACCGGACGAAATTCGTGCAAACAAAGCAAATTTCAAATTAACCGGAGGAAATTCATTACATTTCGAAAACTTTTCCTACAAACTGGACGAAATTCATTACATATTTCGCACAGACCGTACTAAACCTACTGTAAACCTAATCTAAATGATCGCCGGCGCCCGACCACCATGTCCGGCCATGAACCGAGAAAGCCGGCCATTGCCTTTGCCTCCTCCTCATCCGCCTCGATAACCTCCTCCTCCGGCCGGAGCACAAGGTTATGAAGATTTCCGCCTCCACGTTGCCGTCAAGCGGCTAATCGGCCGCCGATGTTTACCCCACCAAGCTTGGCGTCAACTGAGTGGAGTAGCGGTGGCCTTCCCGGGACCAGAGCGACGGCGACCTACCATGTACTACTCTTCCTCACTGCCAGTTGCGCCCGCGCACGCGCGCTGGCTTCGTGGTCGTGGCGGCGGAGGGCGGCCTGGGGGGTGCCGACGATCTCCTTCATTTGCTCCTGCGACAGTACGTCGAAGAGAGCTTTGGAGCGCGCCCGGAGCGGAGCCGCCGATGTCCCTCGTCTGCTCCTGCGACAGTACGTCCAAGAGAACTTCGGAGTGCCAGGAGGCCATGGTTGAAGTGGTGCCGACAGAAGGAAGGGACCAGAGGAGAATAAGTGTGGGTCTTTGGCTATGGCTGGGAGCTGGGGCTCAAGTTAATGTAGCGGGCGAATGGCAATGAGCCGAGGCAGACAAATGGACAACTGGCACCGGAGTAGGTTCGTCGGGCGTGAATGCGGACGCTGCTTCAGTGACTTAACTGCAGATGCGTTTGGGTTACTGACATGTTGGCCCAACGGGCGTTTGGCCCGCATGTCAGTGAGACACCAATTGCACCTGCAGTTAAGTACGGTGAATGTGGCATTGACATTCTGGAGAGACGGTGACCGTTTCAGGCGGGAAGCATGCGCTAGCGATGGAAGGGGTTTCGGTGTGCAGTGGCACTAAGATCGGTCGCTCACGATAGTACATACTCCGTACCATACTACCATAGTACCCTCTCTAGCTTAGATTGTTTTATAGATTGTCGTTGTGATGGACGATATACATGAGCAAGGAGGTGCGAGTATGACCGTTGGTGTTGAGCCAGGTGAATACATGCTTGGCGTTCGCGTAGGCCTCCATCAAACGTCTAAACAGTATTGTCAGGCACCGCCGGGGCGCGCAGGTGATGGGCTCGCCGTTTGCATTGCGCCATGAGCAGGACTTTGATTTAGAGGGTGACGTGCATGCATTAGCATGCTTTGACAATGTGAGCGTGAGTGTCTGACGTGAAGTATTTCATTTTTATTTGGCTTGCGAGGGTGCATTGCAGTGACGAGTCCGTGGTTTGATTCCCCACATACGCATAATTTTGGTTTTTACAGTAGTTCTTTCTCCATTCACAGGCAGGCCCGTGTAGATAGATAAAGAACACGAGCTGATGAGGCGCATGTGGACTGTTTGACTGGTCAACCATACAAATACGGAGCTATACGCTGAGCCAGCGACCATATAATCACCATATCTCGTATACAATGATCAAAGTGAGCTATCAAGACAAGTTCGATGACCGCCAATGCATTTTACTCGGTAATAAATGACCAGGATTGAAGGGGAATCCTAATTTGCTTTGTCTTCTGTCCTTGAGCTCTTGACAAACTAATGCACTATACGGTTCTCCGGCCACTCCATCCCATAGCTCTCACCAAGCGTCATTCATGCCACCGCGCCGCACACTAACCGGTAAGGTAGCAATGGCATCCCGCCGCGCCGAGTTCCTCGCCGCCCACGAACGCACACAAAATGGTAGGGAAGCGATGGCATCCCGCCATGCCGAGTTCATCGCTGCTCGCGACCTCACAACTATGTGGGAGGAATTTGAAGATGCCAAGGCCGAATGGGCGGTAGAGCAAGAGGCGGCCAAAGCCGCACAGAGGGAGCGGAAAAGTCAGAAAGCACTCAAGAAAAGAGAGGCCCGCCGCCACAATAAAGAAAAGGACGCACGCACTGCTGCGGAGAGGTCGGCGGAGATCCAAGCACGGTGGGGTGTCGCCGACAAAGCCGGGAAGGAGAACGATGATGTCTGGCCAGCATGTGAGAAGTAGTAGTACTAGTAGTTAGTGTGTTTGTGTGTCTGTGTCTGAGTACGAGCATGTACTAGTACTACTAGTTACTACTGTAGTTTTTAGAGCAAATTACCAGTACATTAGCCTAGACTAAATGGAAAAATTCCTATCCTATGTATCAAATGGCATCTCTTTCTCTATAGGAATTGAGATGCATGTCATCTCACTTCCTATGGTTTTCATATTCCTATCCTATGAACGAAAGGAGGCCTCTGTTGGAGTAAATACTGTAGCTAGCAGTACTGCTCGTATAGTAGTTTTCTTCAAGAAGCGGAATTCAACGAAGTCATGATGGTTCCTTCGTCCGAGCAACTTCAAAGTGGGAAGTGGGCCTGTGATTTGACAGCTCATTAGTCATTGTTACTGCAGCGCGACGACCTGGGTGACTCTCCTTTGGAGTTCTGCATGCATGGCAAGTGGACCAGGATGGTCGACGTCCCACATGTTGGCGAACGGAAGTATTCTTTCCGATATCGAGGAGGAAGGAAACCACATGGTATAGTATAACTGCTGATTGGTTTGCAAAAAAATAGTTTCACTGCCGATTTATAATTATTTTTTATTTCTGATGAATGCTAGCGTTTCAACTCTTATGACGAAGGGTGCCAAACACGGCACGTGCTGGATGTCCCACACGTCAGCGAAAGGAGTGGGACATGAACAACATGGTAGAGCAGAGCGTAAAAAAACAGCATGGTAGAGCGTCTCCACTTCTTCCACTTCTGGGTCGGAGACCACACGTAGTAGTACTTAGTGGTATGAACGGTACAAAGTGCAACCTGGAGAGAAAGACACGTCTAGTTGGAAGGTCTCGGGGCATACACATAAACACATATAAAAGTTAATATGTGCCTCCAACTAATATAGTAGTAGTAGAGTACTTAGGCACGTACTCCATAACATCACCATGCATTGCACGTACAACATTTAGTGGTAGTACGTAGTAAGAGACAAATGCCGCCCAAGAGTTCCCTTCTCGATTTACTTTTGGGTGTTTGGTAGAGTGTATGGAGGGTGCATGAGTCCACACTAGTTTAGCACAAATACACTAGAAGCATGCATGAAGAGAGCATGCATGAAGAGGGGTGTTGAGTTGAGCATGCATGAAGAGGGAACAACTATGCTGAGACGAGAACGCAACCAAACACACCCTGTATGCCACGCATGTTCATACCATTTGTGCCTTTCTACTTTACTTACTGCGCTACATTACTTAGGTTCGTACGTCCACTCCTGGGTACATGTCCATCTCGTAGTTCCAGTGCCACGTGTTCTTCATATAGATGGAACGATCGTTGCATAACACGTGCGCCTTGATGCTAGATGTCTCGCGTGTTGGCAAAAGGATGAACAAAGCTCACGTAAAAAAATAGAGTGGAAGAACATAGATTCCGGACGATCGAGAAGGAGCAAGGAACCTCGTGGTGGAGCATCTACACTCATAATATTTAATATTATTCAGCGATATAAAATTAACCAATCACCTCCACAGTGGACTGGAAGAGTACGAAACACGACAGCCCAGTGTAGTTACATCATACTAGTACATGGCTAACCCACGCTATCACCATATTTCTTGGCTTCCGTGCGACACCTATCTCTAGTAATCCAGCAGCCTCTATCGCTTCTCCCTCCTCGTCTCTATCAAAGTGCACCGGGCCGGCGTTTCTGCCGTCTATTGAGGTCGGTTAACTATCACATGTTAGCGACATGCCAAGAGCATTCTAAAAAAAATTCCTTTCACGTTCTGTTTTCAAAAAGAAAAAAATGCTTTCACGTACGAATTTGCGTGTATGCTTTGAGCAACTTGCATGTCCTATACTGCTCCTGTTTGATACTCTAACTTAGCTAGAGGTTAGACTAACTCATGACTAACCCTGAACTAACTGTAGCCAAAGAGGTGTTTGGGTGACAGGGTTAGATTGACAATAAATGCACTTCATGGAGAGAGAAAAGTTATTTTTCAGTGGTCCCAATGAGAACTATCTCCAGTTAGCACCTCTTGGGTGGGATAGTTTTTTTGGTGGGTTCGGTGCAACTTGCTCCAATTTAAACCCTCATGGTTGGATACTTTAGGGCTATTTGAGCCCCAACTTGCTCAAACTAACTCTAACCCATGGATCCAAACAGGGCCTATGGCCAGTCTCGACGCGGAGCAGTCGCGTGCACCGGGAAGTAGCGCTCTCTCGGCCGTCGCGCCACTTCAAAGCCGGCGCCAGTGAGAGGTCTCCTCCGCTCTGGCCGGGCATTTATGCGGCACTGACGCTCCAGGGCGACGCTGACCGTTTCACGCGGGAAGCACACGCTGGCAAGGGAGTATAGGTTTTGAACCGTTTCATGTGTAGTAGTAATGGTAGTTTGCAGAACTACTCAATTATTGCACTCAGTTTCCTAAGAAATTGTGGTAAAAAACGTTACTCCACAGCCCGCTTCCCTTCTCCTTCCTGCTCGTGATTTACGTGGCCATGTTAAAGTGGTTGGGTAAAAAAAAAGTCACTTCCTGCTCGTGATTTGTGTTATATAATTACAAGCAAGATTCTCGTGCATTACCCGGAACATCAATATGCATTTTTTTACAAAACAACTGTTGTGATTGACCCATGCAGGAGTAATCCCATGTGTAAAAACTAATGATATCTCAAGAATTTTATCGAAAAACTGGTATCTCGAGAATGTCATCGAAAAAATGAAAGATGAGAGATAAGGCGAGGAGGAGTGGAGCGTGGTGGTGACTGGTGGTCGGAATGGGCGGCGACATGGGGATGGACGACGCCGGTAGGCGGCAGCGGCCACCATGCATGCTAGATTGTTCCAGAGACTTATTCCTTTTTTAATTGCTGAGCAATGAGGTTGCGGGAGATAATGATGTGGAGAGAGGTGCGGTCATCTTTTGTAAAATTATCATAGTTTGCTTCCTATCTGTCAGATATAGATCATACGGTCTGTATTACAAGATGGCAGGCACACCATCATCGCCAACTCGTTTTTTATAAGGGTACAGACGATAAGTTTGCTGACTACTAAAGTAAAGTGGAATCTGTCCATGTTATGCAAGTAAATAAAGGTGATTGTTTATCATACGGGTAAGGTTGGATGAAGGGTGGTAGGAAAAAATGCTCCGCCTAGAGCATGTGTGTGTGAGATGGAGTCTTAGTGTGTGTGTGTG
>NC_057810.1:109761835-109829469 GCF_018294505.1 Triticum aestivum
AAAAGAGGAGAACGATTCGATGTGGCGTTAGGATTGAGGGTAATTAACTACGTATGGAGACATAGAGACCTTGAACGTGCATGTGTGAGAGGTATACATGTATACGTGGGATGTGTGTGTGTGCGCGCGTGCATGATCGAGATAAAAGAAAGAAGACATAAGTCCTAAGATCAATGACATGGGAGAGACGGATCGGTATGACAATATGCATGCATGTGAGAATGCAGGGAAGAAGGCCCGATAATTGAGCATGTGTTTTGTCTTTAAGAGATAATGGCATGGGCTGGAGCATGCATCTATGGCGAGCAGAGGGGGTGAGGCGCAACGATTGTGAAAAAGAGATGAACCTATAAATGGATATGTATGGATAGACATATATAGTGTGGGTGGTAGGAAGCAAGACTCCGTAGAAGAAAGAAATGTTGACGGAGAAACTACAGATAGATACATAGATGGAGATGCTAGCTACAGAGACATCCGTTAGTTTGGGTGTCAGAGATGACCGTCGGGTGGTTCAAAGGGTGAAGTTATATATGTGTGTGAGAGGGCACTTGACTGCATGTAGAGAGAAAAATATGTAGTGTCGTGATAGGAATCAAGAGTGAGGGCGAGAAAGAAGCTTGATGGAGAAATAGATAAATAGAAAGATAAAGATGCTAGCTAGTGTGCGCTGGAGATAGGAGTCGAGTGGATTAGAAGGCTGGGTTATGTGTGTGGGTGTGAGAGAGATAGAGAGAGGGTGCATGTGAGTCACATACGAATAGATATTAGAGAGAAATGAGATCTAGAGAGACGGAGTTTTGTGTCTGCGAGGGAGAAAGATATTTCACAATGAGAGTGATAGATAGAAAGACATATGAGGGAACACAAGATATCTCTAGGGAGAGAGGGTGTGTTTGAGCGACATACAAGAGAACAATGGAGAAATATGAGACCCTGGGAGACAGAGTTTGTGTTTGTGTGTGAGAAAGAGATATTGAAGAGGAAGATTCGTAGGTTCTCATATCTAAGGAGCGAAAGACATCTCTATATGAGGGGTGTGCGAGTGGCACACATGGGAATAGTTGAGAGAAATGAGACCCCGGGAGACAAAGTTTTGTGTTTGTGTGAGAGAAAGAGATTCCCCATGGAGAATCATAGCTAGAGACACAGAAAAGGGAGTGAGATATACTTAGAGAGAGGTAGAGTGATGAAGGTCGAGGGAGAGAGTACCGTCAGTGTGTTACGAAGATAAAAGATCATTGTCGAGATACAGGTAGCACGAGAGATGCCTGAGAGACGATGAACGCGTATAGGTCCAGAGAGATAGTCCTATATAAGCATGAGTGATAGCTATATGAGACGAATATCTGGATTAAAGGGGATTCAAATATTTAAACTGGAGATCATGACATCGATCATATCATAACGCAAATTGGTGTATCAAACATGCATATTCATTTGAATTTGGGCACATTTGTAATGTTATATAGTTTATCAATATTGGTGATCCATAGATTCTTCAATTACAAACAATGCATGGTTTATATGCAATTAATGTCTAAACGGGATTACACTATATGTTGCGTGTGTGAAACACATTATACATGTTTGAGAAGTTAAAAAAACCCCCGCATGAAACACAGATTAATTGGAGACAGTTAGCGAGGAATGCATACATTGGATTTCAACATAAAGTGGTTTCAAATATTTGAAAATCCAAATTGATGGATACAACCTTATGAATCTGAGATCATGCCATTTGTAAACCATATTTATATATAAATGGTGTTGTGCTTTTGAAAGTATATATAAAAAATGATGTACATAGAATGTAATTCCAATTGAAAATGGATCCCTCCAAAAAAAAATAGTAGAACACAAACGGGATTCGAATTGAGTTGGCACGGTAAACGTGCACTGTGCAAAATTTGAACGAAGCGGGGAAAGTCGCAGTAACCGCCCGAAACCAAAATCTGCGAGATGGAAATCACTACTGCCTATCCCTTCCACGCAAAGCCTATCTGGTGGATATCTATATGTTTTGATAGGGGTAGGTTTGTAATTTCACCCAAATGTGACGTAACCGCCTCTCACCCGGATTCATACACGGTGGGCCCCAAAACACAGTGTGCCCTCGGCCAAAATCGACTCCCTCCCCGATTCATATTCATACACAGTGGGTGCCAAAAATAAACTCTCGTCGGCAAATATTCGGTGTATGCGAGATTACCATCCTATCCCCAACCGACTAATGTTGCTGTGATGTAGTAGAAATTTGAAACGGGGGTTAAGTTTGTAAATTTCCTCGCATTTGAGACAAGCGCACCCTGAATACATGGTTCCCCCTTCCTCTCTACCTCCCTTTTTCCCATTCGTACTCCGTGGGCGCCAAAACACCCTCTCCACCCCACCCTCCTCCGTCCGCCGCCGTCCGTCACCCCATCCACCGCCGTCCTCCTCCACCATGCCGGAGCTGATACCCCGACGCCGCCGTCCATTACAAGAGATCGACCTCTCTCATCCACGCCTTCGGACCGGGATCCTTGCATCCCGTCCTATCGCTTCATCCCCGCCGTCGTCCACCTTGCCGACGCTGCTCCTACGACCGTCTCGTCCACCGCGCCCTGCCGCCACCGTCTACCCTCCTAGATCTGCTTCCACGCCGCAGACAGCCATCGCTACCGCAGCACCGTCAAATTCTCAGTAGATGCGTACATGGGGCCGCACCAGAGGCGGTACTCTTTCGTATCTGCTCAACTTATTTATCGCAGCAAGAAAATAGATCGCCACTGCTTTACTTTGATTTCTTGTCTTGGTTGTGAAGTTGCCTTTGTCCGGTTTGCACCTTCAGATCCGCCATGGCAGGCTCAACACTATACTCCCAATGCTTATGGTTTTCCCATTTCATATTCCACACTAGTTAAATCACAGTAGACTAAATTTCAAAATTGGGTCAGTCGATTTTTTAGAGCTTGCCGGAGTTCGCCTGTGCGATCCAAGGGGCTCGGGTGGTTGTGGGGCCTCGCCAAACAAAGAAAACTCGACGCGGTAGGGGGTGGGGGTGGCGGAGGAACACAGGCAGTGTGGGCCGATGGTCCGGCCGGCGGCCCGTGCGGTGTTCTGTATAGGAAGAATCAGAGACGAGGAAGAAGAAGGGTTAGGAGACATAGGATCTTCATCCAACTGCCTGAAATGGTCGAGAGACAGCTGGGAGTTGCATTCTTAATGCACTCTGGTTCATCATGTGTGGGCACTGCGCAACCAACATTTTATTATCCAAAATCTTCTTGCTCTTCTTTACCATGTTCGATAGTGCTGGCCTGTACGTGATCGATAGGCTTTCAATTACTAGCGGCAATACAACACCGTATTTTCAAGCCAGTTCCACTTTCCCGATTTATATATCGTGGTTATGGTGTACCCATGTTATGTACACTATGATCTGCCTAGTTGCTGTGTGCTCTTGTTATCATGGTTTGGCAATAAACTCTCTATACAGTATATTATGAACCTATCATCTACCAACTATCCTTACTTCCGGAGCCTATTTTTTTGTGTACTCGTGCCAGATTATATAAATGCACGCACGATATTACAGCACACATGAGCTCTCTCATCAGAATCCAGTGATAGCACATAAGTGTTTACAGGGGCGCCCCTATATTAGAATATCATCTGCATTACAAAGATAATCTCACAACTATTTATGTTTTCATGGTTCTCGGATATTATACGCAATTACAGTGAATATCAGAATCCGCGCATCAGAAGAATATTGTGGAACACTGCAATGACATACAAAATTGGCACCAAGGCATTGAGTGCCATTCTGGAAGCAATGAAACTTGTACGCTCCCCACCTGTTGATTCTTGTTTAGAATATCATCCTAATGACTATTCTAACCTTAAGGAGTCAAAGGCAGATGGCCTGTCCTGTTCACCCATCAAGGTGCCTGTTCTAATTTGGCAAGGTTTTATTGATTGCGCGTATCTTGCATATGTTGTCTTGCATTTCTTCTACTTTGTTGCACTACCATCTGCTTAGTTTACTCCTCATATAACTCGAGATGCCATGCCCATCCATTATCAATACATATTCCATCTGTCGTCATACCATGTTTTTCCAGTCAAATGCTATTCTTGTGCATCAGACATCAAAAAGGAAGAGGGTGATTGCCGAACCTGAAGGAGCACCAGAAAAGTCCTTGAAAAATGTGGTGGTGCCGGAGAAATCAGACAGCGCCCCACTTATATTAGTTGTACAACCAGTGACACAAAACATAGGACCGACTCCAGCAGACTGCACCCATACTTCACTGGCCACACCACTAGCCCCACCACACAGGACCTGCACACCAGCAAAAGGTATACCGATTTCATTTGCCATAGCACCAGCCGTACCACAGAAAAATCCCACTCCAGCAAAAAGTACAGCAAGGCCACCGGCCGAAGACCTATCCCAACTGCAGAGACGGCCAATTCCTGCAGATTGGAACCCCATTCCATTTATTCCCAGTTTAAAAGACAATGCTTTCAATGTTGTTAGGGACTACGTGCATATATTCCCATCATGGGAAGATTATAGTGAAGACAAACACCATTTTCACATCTTCCTGTCCAACTTACGTGTAAGTGCTATTATTCATGGTTATTATTTTCCTGTTTTCTGCTGATCGAACACATCAATGATTTACATTACATTGTTGTAACTAGGTGAGTGGCAATATGGATAGTCATGATGAGCAAAGCTTGCTTGTGCTTTTCAAGGAAGCATTGCAGCAGTATCAGTGTTACCTGAGGAAATAACACTTTGATGGCAAGTCTATAAACGAATTTACGGTGAAGTCTGCTGTGCTAAATTTAGAAGACATTGAATGGAAAAACCTTGTTATGCACTGGTCTCGTTCTCAGGATGAGGTACTGTCTATGAAATCACATGACAATTTGAACTTCTACTTTTCTTCATGTGCCTTACGGATCTTTTTTGTAGGAAATCAGCTCTAAGAAGAATTCTGATTTGAAAAGAATGACAGGATATCACAAATATGCTACCCGCTGCCTTGCTCTTGTTAGTACCTGTTGTCCTGTATCACTATACTTGCATACATACCTGGTTCATTATGTGACAGCAGTATGCATGATAGCTTGCTTATCAATTGTTCGCTCCAAATTATCTGATCTGTATGAATGATTACATTAGTGTAGAATATATCCAATGCCAATGATTTTTTTTAGCTCTGCATTGTTCTTGTAAGTACATGCTGTCCTTTATCAGTGTACTTATATTGAAAGGTAGTTGTTCATGTACCATCACTCTGCAGCTTATTTTCCTTTGCCCTCCATTTTCTACACATCAGATCTATATTTACTCTTACCATAAGGTTGGTACTGAAGAAGTTTAGCTGTGCATTGCTCTTGGCTGTGCCTTTTGCCTGTATCGCTGCACATTCATATATAGTTACTTGGTTATGTAGCATCACTCTTCATCTTATCTTAAATATTCTCCATTTTTCATATATTATCACATCTATATTTACTCTTAACAAAATGTAGAATAAAGGCAATGCTTATGAAGAAGATTCTGTGCTAAACTTCTTGAATTGCCCCCCATCAGCATGGACAAGGGCTTTATAGAGCCTGTCTTCACCAGTAATGTAAGTTTGTCCTTCTCAAGCCTTCAAACTTTGTTGTGTATATTTGGTTAGGCATGACTACAACAGCTGTTTATTTTTGGTGTTTGCATCAAATTGCATGTTTAAAGTTTATTATGTAGTTCATAAACAAAAGTTTTTCCTTCTCAATTTAAGTTTTCAGTTGTACAACCAAGTTCCTTCTTCATACCATGTAAATTAAACTATTCAGAGCAAGTGATCTTCTTTTGCACTTCATGTATGCTTCTGTTCTTCATCCGTAATCCAGTGGTGTGGTGAACCTACCCACTACAGCACAATGTCATATTCTGCAATGTCTTAACTATGAACAATGTCATATCATTCTACTATTATTTAAACCGTCTCTTTATTTGCCAATCTGAAATGGGATAAATTGACAACACACTTACCATTGATACTTATGAGTTCTTGATCTGTAATCCAGTGGTGTCATGAAGCTGCCCACTCCTTCACAATGTCATTTCCTGCCATGTCCTGACCTGAACAATACCATATTGTGTTAATGCAATTTTAAACTGTGTCACTTTATTCGTCAGTAAGAAATGTGATGAATTGTCAGCAGTGATACTTTTATGTGCGAAACCTGTCATCTGTCTGCTTGTTTATCTTTTAGAGTGAGGAAGATATAAGTGTTGAACAAGCATAGTCTCATCATCTTGCTCAGCTGCTTGCGCTGCAGCTCCCCAGCAGGGGTAACCTTTCTTGAAATCTATTGAAGTGTTGTCGGTTTTGTATATTATTTTGTCGGTGTGTTTATTTGCACTGGTGGCGATCTTTGATGCCCAGTGTATGTAATCTGCTGTCTGCTTGTGCTTTATTATCATAGTGGTGAACTTTGATGCCCAGTGGATGTAATATGCCATAATTTCTTTATTGTATAGTCTAGGTTTTTTCTTATTCACGATGCTGCAGTTATTTTACTGTATATATGTCCTGTCTTCGCAGTAAACCGGCCAAACCATAAAATTACGGTACATAATCGTGCCTTCATGTAATCACGATGTATGATCCGCATCATGGCCCTCGTCAAACTGGCCCACTAGTAGATTCGGGCCTTTAATAGGCCGAGTAACCCCCGGCCCTCTTTTCGCAAGAAAACTCAATGGGCTTTTAGGAGGCTGAGAAGTAGGCTGGGCCTGCAATGTGCCTAATAGCTCATGGGCCGACGGCAGCCCGAAATGGACCCCGGCCCATGATTGTGCGAATCAATTCACGGGCTTTTAACAGGCCAAAGTTGTCTCGGTCCTTGTTTGGCCCAATCAGATATCCGCTGCGAGCAGGACGGATGCAAACCGGTCCGTAGTTAGGCCCAACTATATGACGGGCTTTTAACAAGCCGAAATTAATATAGGGCCGAAATGTTAAATGGACCCTTAACAGGCCGAAACTAATATCAGGCCGAATTACTAAATGGGCCTTTAGCAAGCGAGCCCAAAAGCATAGCGTCCAGTCAACGGGCCGAATATGATATGGGCCATGTTGGGGATATTACCACCAGGTATAAACCGGCTTACTTGGGCCGGGTTAACTTCATTAGTTGGTGTAAACAGATGAAGGCCCAAGGCCTGTAGATGGTTAGAACATATAGCTGTAAACCGGCCGCATGTATGGCTTGTATTGTAAGTAAGGAATAGAAAGATAGCAACCGGAGTACGAGTATGAACCGGTTAGGACTCTATGGACCGATGGGCGCCACCCGTGTATATAAGGGGGCGACCCGGTGGCGGTTCAGGACAGACAACAACAACTCGAGCCTAGGAAAAGCTTGTTTGCTCCCTAGCCATCGATATCATATCAATTCCACCACAACTAGACGTAGGCTGTTACCTTCATCGAAGGGGCCGAACTAGTAAAACCCTCGTGTCTTTGTGTCCGCTTTAACCCCTTCAAGTAAACGCTTAGCGATGGCTCCACGACTAAGTCCTTTCGCTAGGACACCTGTCGTGACAAATCCACGACAGTTGGCGCCCACCGTGGGGCTATCGCACGATAGTTTGATGATCTTGGAGGGCAAGCTCAAGGGACTCGAAGGCTATGTTGTGGGCCGGATGACCAAGAGTCGTCGGGGCAGGATCTACATCGATGATGCGGGATGTGGTCCCGAGGCCGATTCGATCGAGTATGGGTACCGGGTCCCCTTTGGCAGCATACACGTCTTCATCGGCAAGATCGGTGAGCCTGGGCCTGAGCCGGACCTCTACACCGACCCCGTCGAGACGGCTCAGCGTGCGAGATCTACCTAGGTTAAACCGGCCATGAAGCGTGCCTTCGTTGGAGTCATCTACGGAGGAGAGCGTGAGGACGAATTAGAGCACGGTAGCGAGACCGTCGTCTATTCCGGCGACGAGTCTTCGACCGAAGAGACCGAGTCGCTATACCGGATGCAAGACGATAAGGTGAGGGGTTGTTCCGATGGCGACAGTATTCCGGACCCCCCAGGCCAGATCAACCGGGTTGGAATATTCATGGCTGGCACCCAGGCGGCGAATTATTCTTCGACTGCCGCAGCCATGCTCTCCGGATCCGCAGCGGCAGCGGCAGCAGGGGCAGGTGGCCTTGTGCGCCCGCCGGTTCAAGTTCTGTCTGATCTGTTTGACGCACTAGCCGCGCTTATGGCAGAGGATGATCCGGCGGATCAAGAAGCTCATAATGCAGAAATTGCGAAGGTGAGAGAGCAGATCGTGCAAACCAAAGCGGATCTGGCAGCGGAAAAAGACCGGATGGCTGCAGAGCGGGCCGCTTTGGACGCACAGGCCTATAAACTCATGCTTGACCAGAATGCATCACAGGAGGTTTTGAAGCGGAAGCACAGATCACGCCTGCCGTTAGGGTTTGACCCCTGAAATCTTTTTCACACTCTAGGAGCTGGACCCAGTAATCCACCGCGGTACCAGGAGACAAACCGGATTGAGGCGCCAGGGCCAGGAGAGACGGTCCAACCTCTCCTGATGGAACCCCCTCACCAAAATATTGTGGTTCCTCCGCCGGTCCAGACACCCCCGGGTCATTATTCGAATCCTATGGATAACCTTGTTGCGGCCGCAGCACGGTTAGAGGCCATCCCAGTCGAAGGGGATTCTCCGCAAGCAGCAGAGACGCGCCGGGTTAAGGAGCTTCTCCGGACCGCGCTGATTCAGCAGGAGGCATACTCATACAGCCATGATCGGATTCATTCTACGCCCCGTCCGAGCTGGAGCTATAGCAGGCGCATAGATGAACCGGCCATATCGAGCAATGCGCAAGGCCGTGAAGCGGCCCGTGGTGATGACCCGGCAGGTGGTGTTGTTGATGCGGTGAACCGGGCCCGGGCACAAAGGGAGGCCGAGTTAGCAGCACAGGATAATGCGGGCCAACTTACACCGGTTCGTTCTGCCACCTTTGCTGGACCAGGAATCACATCCGCTCTGGTAGTGCCTTGCTTGGTCCCTGCTTTCCGTAATGTGCGCCTGCCCAAAGATTTCAAGGGTCCACTCAAGGTGCCAAATTATACCGCTGATTTACCCCCTGAAGCGTGGATAGAGAGTTATGAGATGGCCATGGAAATGCTGGACGTGGATGAGGCCGCATGTGCAAAATATTTCACCATGATTCTTGAGGGCACGGCTCGTACTTGGTTAAAGAGCCTACCGCCCAATTCTATCAGCTCATGGGCCCAGTTGCGGGCCCGGTTTATACAAAATTTCAAGGATACATGTAAGCAGCCCAAGTCCATAGTAGACCTGGCGGCTTGTGTCCAGGAAGAAGGAGAATCAACGACCCATTGGGTGCGCCGCGTTTCGGAAATTTTGCACTCATCTGATAGGATTAATGCTGACTCTGCGGTCTTAACTCTGGAAGGCAACTGCCGGTTTGAGCCTCTAAAATTGAAATTGGGACGCATGAAGCGGTTCTGTAATGACATGGGAACCCTCATGGCTGCTTTAGTGAAGTATGCCGATTCGGACAGTACCAAGGATCTCGAGCTTAATGATGATGAAGCAGGGAAGGGAAAGAAGAATAGCAACTCCAAACAGCAGCAGAACAAACTAGCGGGTCATGGAAACGGAGGCAAGCGCAAAGCGGACGGCAGCATGGACTTTGTGGCCAACGCTAACGCACAGGACAGGGGCCAGCGGCGCAGAGGTAAAGCGGCAAATCGTAACTGGGCTCCCAATGTTAACGCATGCCGTTTGAACTATTTGTTGAATCAGCCTTGCCCGAAGCACGGGACGAAGGAGGCGCCGGCTAACCATCTTTGGAAAGATTGTTATATCATGCAGGAGTTCAAAAACTCTAATGCTTTCCGGTATGATCACGGATCAGGTGGCGGTTCAGGATCCGGTTTCCACGGGCCGGATCACGATGGAGCTTCCGGTTCAGGTCGCAATCAGGGCGGTCACAATCACCAGAATAATCAGAACAGCCAGCAGCAGCAGCAGCAGTCGGGTTATCAGAGCCAGCCAAAACAGTTGAACAATGGGCAATATCATGTTTTCACAACTAGTTTGGATAAGCGCGACCGAAAACTCCACAAGCGAGCGGTGAATTCTGTTGAACCGGCCTTACCATGTTACTTGCGCTGGTCGGAGCAGCCTATCGTGTGGAGCAGAGAGGATCACCCGCCCCGGGTTGATAACTTGGGCCAGCTAGCATTAGTGGTAGACCCTCAGGTGGGGGGTTATAAATTCACCAAGGTACTCATGGATGGAGGAAGCAGTATTAACATACTATACTATGAGACATTCTGGCGCATGGGAGTAACAGACAAGGATCTCAGACCGTCGAATACGGTATTCCATGGTGTTGTGCCAGGCAAATCTGCATATCCTGTTGGTAAGATAGCCCTAGATGTGGTTTTTGGGGACGAGCATGACTCCCGGTCGGAAAAACTAACATTTGAGGTGGTGAAGATCCAGAGCCCGTATCACGCCTTGTTTGGCCGGCCGGCTTACGCCAAGTTCATGGCGCGACCTTGTTATATCTACTTGCAGCTCAAGATGCCGGGTTACAAGGGGACCATAACGGTTCATGGGAGCCGTAGGGTCGCTTTAGAATGTGAGGAAGGTGATGCGGCTTATGCAGAGTCAGTCTGTGCCATGGAGGAGTTGAAGTATTATAAGGACAATGTTGATCCGGCGGATATGACCCCTTTAAAGAAGCCAACTACAGAGCATGATTCAGATCTGAAGTTCAAATCGGCAGCTGAGACCAAGCTTGTTGACTTCGTGCCCGGCGATTCGTCCAAGCAGTTCACTATCAGTGCCAACCTAGATCCCAAATTGGAAAGCGCGCTCATCGAGTTCATCCGTGAGAATCGGGACATTTTTGCATGGAAGCCGTCTGACATGCCAGGTGTACCGAGGGAACTCGCTGAGCACACTCTTAATGTGGATCCTAAGTATAAACTGGTGAAACAGTTCCTCCGCCGGTTTAACGAAGAAAGACGCAAGGCCATTGGAGAGGAAGTGGCCAGGCTTTTAGCAGCTGGGTTTATTATTGAGGTGTTCCATCCAGAGTGGCTTGCTAATCCGGTGCTGGTTCTTAAGAAAAACGGCACTTGGCGTATGTGTGTGGATTACACAGATCTTAACAAGGCCTGTCCGGCAGACCCTTTTGCCCTCCCCCGTATTGATCAGATCATTGATGCCACGGCGGGTTGTGAGCATTTGAGTTTTTTGGATGCATACTCTGGATATCATCAGATCAAGATGGCGGTTAAGGACCAGGAGAAAACATCATTCATCACTCCCTTTGGAGCCTTCTGCTATGTATCTATGCCCTTCGGGCTCAAGAGTGCCCAAGCCACCTATCAACGGTGTGTACAGAATTGCCTGCATGAGCAGATCGGCCGCAATGTGCACGCATATGTGGATGATATTGTAGTAAAATCAAGGCAAAAGGAGACATTGGTGGATGATTTGAAGGAGACTTTCGACAACTTGCGAGCTTACAGGATGATGCTTAATCCGGCGAAGTGTGTTTTTGGTGTTCCAGCAGGCAAGTTACTGGGTTTCTTGGTGTCTAACAGAGGAATTGAGGCTAATCCGGAGAAGATTATGGCTATTACATCTCTAGCTAAACCGGAGTGTATCAACGATGTTCAGCGTTTGGCGGGCCGAATCGCTGCGCTGAGCCGGTTTATCAGCCGCCTTGGGGAGAAGGCTATCCCTTTGTACCAAATGTTGAGGAAGACAGACAATTTCGTCTGGAGTCCAGCTGCTGACGAGGCATTTGAGGACCTGAAGCGGCAGTTAGCCAATCCGCCTGTTCTTGCAGCTCCGGTCGACAAGGAGCCACTATTATTATACGTAGCGGCTAATGCTCGGGCAGTTAGCGTGGCTATTGTGGTGGAGCGCAAAGAGGCAGGCAAGGAATATCCGGTTCAGCGGCCAGTTTATTATATCAGTGAGGTGCTGATTGAATCCAAGCAAAGGTATCCGCATTGGCAGAAGCTGGTCTATGGTGTTTTTATGGCCAGTCGGAAGTTGAAGCAGTATTTTCAAGGGCACCCCATCACAGTGGTCAGTTCAGCTCCCTTGGGTGATATTATACAGAATCGGGAGGCGACTGGCCGGATTGCCAAGTGGGCTATAGAGCTGGGGCCGCACGGACTGAAGTACGTGCCTCAGACGGCAGTGAAGTCTCAAGCACTTGTTGATTTCATCAATGATTGGACGGAATTACAGGCACCAGAGGAGAAGCCGGATCACACATATTGGACTATTCATTTTGACGGATCCATGCAATTGGAAGGCTCGGGGGCTGGAGTCGTATTAACTTCCCCGCGAGGTGATAAGTTTTGTTATGTTCTCCGCTTAATGTTCCCTTGTACTAATAATGCAGCTGAGTATGAAGCCTTGCTCCAAGGTCTTCGGATGGCCAAAGAGATGAATTTAAGCCGGGTTAAGTGTTTTGGTGACTCGGACCTAGTGGCTCAACAGGTGTCCGGCACTTGGGACTCTAAAGACCCGCTCATGGCTGCATATCGTCGGGAAGTGGATAATATTGCAGGTTGTTTCAAGGGTTATCAAGTGGATCATGTGGACCGTCGGAAGAATGAAGCGGCGGATGCTTTAAGCCGGTTGGGCTCTCAGCGTAAACCGGTTCCGCCTAACGTCTTTTTGGATGTGTTGCACAATCCGTCAGTCAAGCTCCCAGGTGAAGCGGATTTGGCTATTCCTGATCCGAAGTCCCAATTGGTGGCAGCCCTGCATGTTATTCCGGATTGGACAGTCCCTTATCTTGCGTACATGACAAGGGGGGAGTTGCCAGAGGATGAGATTCTGGCCAGGCAGATAGTCCGACGATCCAAGTCTATGACAATTGTCAATGGTGAATTACATCATTGCAGTGTATCAGGGGCGTTTCAACGTTGTGTTTCTCCTGAGGAAGGCTGTGAAATCTTAAGAGAAATCCATGAAGGGGATTGTGGGCACCACGCCGGTTCAAAGTCTCTGGTTGCAAAGGCGTTTCGTCACGGGTTCTACTGGTTGACAACACATGCTGACGCGGAGGACTTGGTTAAACAGTGTGATGGATGTCAGAAATTTTCAAGGCGTGCTCATGTGCCGGCTCAGGAATTGAGGATGATCCCAATAACATGGCAGTTTGCAACTTGGGGGCTAGACATGGTTGGACCTTTTAAAAGGTCCAAGGATAAGAAAACTCACCTTTTGGTGGCAGTTGATACATTTACCAAGTGGGTTGAAGCGGAGCCTGTCAGCAAGTGTGATGCAGCAACAGCGGTACAGTTCATCAAGAAGGTGATTTTCCGGTTTGGTTTTCCACACAGTATCATTACTGATAATGGTACCAATTTATCCAAGGGCGCTATGAAGGAGTTCTGTGAACGAGAGCACATCCGACTTAATGTGTCGTCAGTGGCACACCCCCAGTCCAATGGACAGGCAGAACGAGCTAATCAGGAAATCTTGCGAGGCATCAAACCCCAGCTTTTGGTCCCATTGCAAAGAACACCAGGATGTTGGGTTGAAGAGCTACCATCTGTATCATGGAGTATCAATACTACGCCAAACCGGTCCACAGGATACACGCCATTTTTCATGGTCTATGGAGCAGAGGCAGTTCTCCCTAGTGACATCCGGCACGATTCGCCTCGTGTGGCAGCTTATGTTGAGGCAGATAATGAGACAGCACGACAAGATGCTTTGGACCTATTGGACGAGGAGCGTGATATAGCGGCTGCCCGTTCGGCAATTTACCAGCAAGATCTTCGTCGCTATCACAGTCGCGGGGTTAGAACCAGAACTTTTCAAGAAGGAGATTTGGTGCTTCGATTCATCCAAGATCAAACGGATATGCACAAGTTGTCCCCACCTTGGGAGGGACCTTTCGTAGTCAGCAAGAATCTGCACAATGGGTCGTATTATCTGATTGATATTCGAGAGCATCAAGACTCACGTACATCAGAAGAGGAGACCGGCAGACCATGGAATATAGCTCATCTTCGGCCTTACTATACTTAAGCCATTGGCTTTATCTATGTACATATTATGACAATGTATATATTATCTTTGATATCTCAAACCGGAGCCTCAGCTGAAGCGGGGTCTCTGTCTGTCTCATCATGCGAGGTTACACGGAGTGGTTCTGTTTAAAGCGGCCTCCGGTTTACCCCTTGATATTTGTTTTTATATATCACTGGGGGCCTTGGTCGTGTCCGAACCAACGAACACCCTTTGATAGGCGACAGCCACCAGATCATTTGGGGACTTGGTCAAGTCTGAACCAGTCACGCCTCTTGGTCGGCCTAAGGCCACAAAATCATTTGGGAGCATGGTCGGGCCCGAGCCATTGCTACGCCTCTTGATCTGGCATATATGCCACGAGTCATTTGGGGACCTGGCTGACCTGAATCATTGTCACTCCTATTGGGGGCCTTGATCCTGTCCGACCATGGTAATGCCATCTGAACAGCTCAATATAGCATATTTTTGCAAATGGTTTTTATTATTACTTTTGCTTCCATGTTGTTTTCATGGTTTGATCGTTTTTTGTTTTTGTTGGATTTCTTTATGTCAACAAGTATATTTTTTCCGGGTCAGCCAATGATTTTTGATCCCCCTTCTAATCCGGAGGATTCTGCGCGGTTTACCTTTTCCCTGTTTACATCATGGAGTAACCAGGGGGCTCGTATTAAGTCAGTACGGTTTGTACGGGGGCTACTTTCTCCCTTTTTGACGGTAATGGTTTATAAAAACCACCGCTTCAGGCTTGGATAGAGCCAGCCTTATACCCAAACATGTTCAAATTTTTCTGATTGTAGGAAATATGAGTTAAAGTTTTTCAAGAAAAAGCCTCAGTACTTATGCACGAAGGCATATTCCAGGAAGAAGTTTTAATTATCCTATTACAAGGCAGCATGGTGCCTAGACAAAATTATTGTTTTTGTGGAAGGATGTTGCAAATAGCTCTTCAAACCGGCTTCCGGTTCAAGCCTGCTCCTCATCCTCCGCCGCTTCAGCTTCCTCGTCTCTACCCATTGGCTGGAAATCAACAGTGGTCCAGTCGATTCCCATTAAAGCTTGGACTACAGCCTCTTCATGGATCAGGGAAGACGGTTCAATATCAGGGGCGTAAGTGTGCTTACGGATTGGAGGAATTAGATTCTCCGCTTCAACAGTTGGGGCAGGCACTCGCTTGTTTTGATTATTATATTGCGCTTGATAATGTGTCAAATCTGCCTCTTCAGCTAGCTGGCAAGCCAGAGGGCGCACTGCACGGTTTATGGCCCTTAAATCTTCTTCGTTGAACTCAGAGCCATCTTCTTTCAGACTGGGATAGCCTTGAGCTGCTTCCACATGATCAAAGTCGGGCACCCATGCCTTTGCCCGGATTAAGGCATTGATGGCTCCGGTTCGGGCAGCGGATTTTTTCAGCTCCTCAATCCGGGCTGGAAGCATTGACAGCTTGCTAAGAGTGTCCTGGATTAAAGAGGGCGCCGGGTTGTTGTGAGATGCTGTGGTGATGATCTGTTGGGATCCGGTATACAGTTGTTCTACCAAGGTGTAGGCAGCTTTCAATTTCTTCCGCACATCATTTCCTAAGTGCCCAATACGTGTGCCTACAACAAGATTGGAATGGTCTCAAACCGGACTTACGATACAGCAGATTCAAATTCATCACAGAAGTTACAAGGAGCTTACCAAAGATTGCAGCAGTCATGGAGTGTATTTGCCGCTGTACGGCCGTCAGTTCATCCACCACCGGTTTAAGGGCCGCTTCGGCATTTTCTGCTCTTTTGGTTAAACCGGCCTTCTCAGTGGCCCAGTCAGACCGCTCTTTCTTGAAATTTTCTTTCAGCCGTTCAGCAGTGCTCAAAGCGCTGGTTAATTCTTGCTTGGCCTTATCTGTTTCAGCTTGCTGGGTCTTCAGGGCCTCCTGCAAATCGGCAATCTGGTCTTTCTTGATTTTAATCTCAGCCTGCATACAGATGGCATTTTCAAGCTTTACACAGGCGAGCCAAGAAATTGAAGTATCAACCACATAACAAAGTTATATGCCTGATACTTGGGGGCTAATGTACCTTCAATTTTTTGTACATTGTTCGATTACAAAGTCCCAAGCTCAATACAAGTATTCAACTTGGCACTTGGGGGCTAATGGCTATTTGATCAAGTCATGTTCTAAGGACAGCTTTTTATTTTTTAGCCCCGGTTTGCTTATGCTAAACCGGCCTTCGAGGGTTATGCCGACGGATTTCACAAACTATATTCAGGATTAAGTCCCGGTTTGACCAAAGTCACAAACCGGCCCTTGTGGGCTACTGGGATGAATGCAATGGCAGAAAAGAAAGATGGAATTTACCTCAAATTTATCCCTCATCATTTTGACCAGACCAGCTTCATAGTCACGGCTAGTGTAAAACCGGTTTAAATAGCCAGAGTGAAGATCTTGAGCATTCAGAGCGGCGTATGTTTCTAATTCAACATCCCATTTTCCTTTGTTCAAAGGGGAAGAATCCTCTTTGATGGTATGCCTGGTAAGGGTGGCAGGATTCCCGGGTTCAGAACGGCCTACACCGGTAATCACAACATCATCATCTTTTGATTTGGCGGTTTGGTTTGCTGCGGCCGTTTTGTCAGCAGGAGTTTGGGATTTTTCAATCTGGACAGAGCTGGCAGGCGGATCAGCAGACGCTGAAGTATTAATAAGACCTTCTTCAGGGATAACGTCGTCTTGCAGAGGAGGATCATTGGGGATATCTTCAGAAGTAAACATTTCACGATCCGGTGCTTGGTCATGTTCTGGGGCCACATTTTCTTCAGCCGCTCTATCCAAGCGGGCCTTCTTGCTTGGCTTCGGTTTTGCCCTGAAAGAAAAACAAAAATTAAGGAAAAGTGTAAACCATTGCGCAGTATACTGGAAGCATATGTTCAGTTTAACTTACCCAGCAACTGTTTTCAAAGGTGGTAGCTGGGTGGCCGATGATTCACCAGATGATGAATGAGAAGTGACCTGATAATCGGAGTCGGATGGATTAAGAGGTTGACGGAAGAAACCCGCTTTACGATTTAAATCAATAAAAAGGTCGGCGACCTCGGAGCGGCATTTTCGAACCGGAATGTTTGGTAAACCGGTAGAGGTAACTACCTGGCCACTGTGCCGGGTTGTGCGGCGAGCTTCGTGTTGCTGGGTCTTCATAAGAAATTGGGAATCCAGATAAGCAAGAGGATGAGAAAATTTAATTTTCCGGTTTGCCTGGCGAAATTTTGGCAAAGGCAGGATTTCTGAATCAGAAGAGAGAATGGTTACCTCAACGAAACCCGCGTTGCTGGCTTCAGCGTCCTCCTGGCAAGCATTATCATCAATAAGGCGTGTAAAAAGCAAGCCAAGTGAATCAAGTTCTACCTCAAGATCCGGATTACCCACATCATCATCAACGGCTGGGTCAGATGAAGCGGTGGTTTTTATCTTATGAGCTGGTTTCTTGATAACCTTGGTCTTGGGCCGGGTTGGCCATCCTGCCTTCTCCGTTTTATCTTGAGGAAGTTTCTTACTCCAAAACGGATTATCACCCTGGATCAGCAGTAATTAAACATTGAACGTATAAAATAGTAAACCGGTTCAACAATAGAGCGATTAAAATATTACCGCTGGCGGTTTGTTGGTGGTGCAGTAAGGAAGCAGACCGGTTTGAGCACAGAGGTGCTCCGGTTTTTAGTGTGTCGGAGTGGGTCATCGACACTATCAGTATATTCACACATCAAATTTGGGCGCCGGCTTAGAGGTAAAATGCTCCATGATATCCAGCAGCGTGCAAGGTCTATTCCTGTTAGACCATTGGCCATGAAGGCCCGGAGTTTGGACAGTTGAGGAGCATATTTAATTCTCTCCTTGGCGTTTAGCCTTTGTGGAAAAGGGTGAGTGTTGCTGAGCCGTTCCGGACGGAAGCCAGGCAAGGGATTTTCATTGGCAGGAGATGTATCCTTGCAATAAAACCAAGTTACATTCCATTCTTTGGGGTGTGTATGGAGTTTGACGTGAGGGTAGGTGATTTCTTTCCTCTTCTGAATGGCCATACCACCCAGTTCGGTATTAGGGCCGTCAGTGAATTCAGTACGACGGTTCAGATGAAAGAGATCCCTAAATAACTCGACTGAAGGCTCCTCTTGAAGATATGCCTCAGAAAGTACTTGAAAATGACAAAGATTGGTGACGGAGTTGGGGCCGATATCCTGTGGACGGAGTTGAAAGTTGGCTAACACATCCTGATAAAATTTGGAGCCGGGCGGTTTGAAGCCCCGGGCCATATGATCTGTGAAGACCATGACCTCTCCTGCCTGGGGCGTAGGAGGACATTCATCTCCAGGAACCCTCCAATGAATCGTGTTTCTGCTATCCAAAGCGCCAATCAGGACTAGATCATTCAGCTGTGATTCTGTGACACGAGAGGGAACCCAGTTGCACTCATACACTTGTTTGGCCATGACGAGATCTACAAGAAATAAGTGATCCGGTTCAAGAGTATGCCGGATGAAACGGTGTTGATCTAATTA
Source organism: Triticum aestivum (assembly GCF_018294505.1). Lineage (NCBI taxonomy): Eukaryota > Viridiplantae > Streptophyta > Magnoliopsida > Poales > Poaceae > Triticum > Triticum aestivum. The sequence goes on from NC_057810.1 coordinate 109,780,488, forward strand.
TGGTAAACCGGAGGTAGTACTCATAAACCGGTCTTCTACAAACGCAGCATCAGATGGATTCTGGCGGTTCAACCAGGGGACTAATGACATATATACTGGTCTAGCAATTTTTTCTCTATGGTAAAGTTAAACCGCCTGGCCTAAGCATCGGAAGCAATTGAAACTATGGATAACTGGTTATGCAGAAACAAGTTTCACAAAATTATGTTACAGCCGCGGATCTACAGCAAGCTCATAAAAACAGAAAATATTTCGAAGACTAAGGCGAAAACAGAAGTGAACCATTGAGCAGATATGTGCAGGAGATCTATGAGCTTGGATGAGAAATAGTAAGCGGATACTAAAGGGATCGTTATTAAGCACAGCAAGAGTTCACAGATGCATTCAAGGACAGAGAACAGCCATGAACGCGCAATGAACATAGCAAGAACACGGAACCCTAAAGAACAGATCTAGGTTAAGAAGGAGAGAGGACTTGCCGGGAGCGGAGAAGATGCGGAAAGACGCCGCAACACTCTGGTACGTTCAGGTTGATGCAGCGGCCCGAGACGAGGCAGAGGTCGACGATGGTGGCGGAGTTGCAAGGTCGGCGACGTGAGGAAGAAGAAGAAGAAGGGACGGAGGGGAAGAGAAAGGAAATGACCCTTCGGTCTTATTTATAAGGCAGCTGAGCTAGGTCAAACGCTCGAATCCAGGAGCTGTCATTAAGAGGGCGTTATGAATTTCATGATGACGTCATGCCGGTTTACAGTAACCAAAACTAATGACGTCATGACGGTTTACAGCAATTAAAAATAATGACGACATGGAGATTTGCCAATTAACAGAAGATATCCAAGACGCGAGATGGTGTGAAGGATTGACATGAACCAGTTCAAATCAATCTGGGGCCTAATGTTGGGGATATTACCACCAGGTATAAACCGGCTTACTTGGGCCGGGTTAACTTCATTAGTTGGTGTAAACAGATGAAGGCCCAAGGCCTGTAGACGGTTAGAACATATAGCCGTAAACCGGCCGCATGTATGGCTTGTATTGTAAGTAAGGAATAGAAAGATAGCAACCGGAGTACGAGTATGAACCGGTTAGGACTCTATGGACCGACGGGCGCCACCCGTGTATATAAGGGGGCGACCCGGTGGCGGTTCAGGACAGACAACAACAACTCGAGCCTAGGCAAAGCTTGTTTGCTCCCTAGCCATCGAGATCATATCAATTCCACCACAACTAGACGTAGACTGTTACCTTCATCGAAGGGGCCGAACTAGTATAAAACCCTCGTGTCTTTGTGTCCGCTTTAACCCCTTCAAGTAAACGCGTAGCGATGGCTCCACGACTAAGTCCTTTCGCTAGGACACCTGCCGTGACAAATCCACGACAGGCCATAATTGAGCCCAAAGCCTCTTAAAGGGCCGAACCTGATCTGGGCCGTGATTTGGCCCAGAAAGTGGGAGGCTTTTATTGGGACGGATCTTATATGGGCCATTATTAGGCCCGGAACGTGGCAGGCCATTAATGGACCGGATCAATTATGGGTTGACATTTGGCCCAAAACATGGCAGCCAGTTAATGGGCCGGCCTACTAGGGTCCTCAAAATCTTGTGGGCCTACAGCTGGGCCGGCCCATTAATGACGATGCAATCTCGTGGGCCTTTAGCTGGGCCGGACCATTATGATCCGCAAGAATTTTGTGGGCCTTCACCTGGGCTGGCCATTATGGCACACAAAAATCTTGTGGGCCTTTCCCTGGGCCGGTCTAGTATGTCCCGCGAAATCTTGTGGGCCTTTAGCTGGGCCAGCCCATTATAGTCCGCAAAATCTTGTGGGCCTTTAACTAGGCTGGGCCATTAAGGGCCGCAAAATCTTGTGGGCCTTTAGTTGGGCCGGCCCATTTAAACTTGTTGGGCCATGCCACGTGTTGACGTATCATAGGCGCCTTCTGTCCAATGAGTGGATGACATCTGTCCCAACGATGAGCCGACACATGTTTCCTCCAGCCAATGATGATTTTACACGTGGAAAATCCCCATTGGTCGGGGCTGTTAACGGGTTATCGGATCCAAAACCCGACCAGATAGCTTAACGGCGTTTCGTTACGCTGGATGCCACGTGTCGGTCACCCTTGACGAAAGCACTTCTGTGACGCACGATTTATCGTCATGGAAGTGGACACTTCCATGATGATAATTTTGGTAATTTCATGGAACACTTCTACGACAGCACACGTATGAGTATCTTGATTCTGTCATAAATTTGTCATGGATGTACATGCATGACAAAAAACGCGACCTACTGTGACAAACACGTATCATCACGAAAGTGTATTTTTTTGTAGTGTAGGCTTGACTTAGCTAGGGGGTGTGTAGGGGTGTTTGCCTAGGGGGTTTGCTTGTATCCACCCCTAGGTATTTTGTACATTGCTTTTCTGCTCTCTTCTATAAAAGTAAGGCACGCTTTTTGCGTGCTCTCGAAAAAAAACTTTCACCTGTATTTTACCGGCTGCCGAGTAATTTTTAGCTAAAGACAAAATGACAGGGCGAGAGGTGTATCTTTTACAGATGTACACCCTCCATTTTTAATATAAGTATTTTTTGGACAATCACACTAAAAAACTCCTCCCGGGCTGCACACGCGTGCGGCTCCGGAGGCCCCCAAAGACCTAGCTGAGAAGGCCACCAGATCTCCTCCCCCGGCCGCTGCCGCCGCCAGTGCCGGCGGTGGCGGCCACGCCCGGCCGTCGAAGGCGGCGGGTGCTGGTGGTGCCTCCGATGAACCTCTTCGTGCGGAGCAGGTCGTCTTCGGGTCTGCCTTGGAGGCGGGGTGGCCGGCGGCGCAGATCTTGGTGGCGCACGGCAGGGAGCGCGATGGAGTGGTGGCGATGTGGAGCAAGGCGAGGGAGGCTACAGAGAGGAGATGGAGGGCGGGGTGCTGGCGCTAGTGGGTGGCGGCGGCGCAAGACCTCTGCCATGGAGGTGGCGGCGCTGTGGAGGCCCAGCCAGGTAGGGTTCCTGGCGGGCAACGAGCGGCCAGCCATCTCTGCGTGGTGGGCGGGTGGTGATGCCCCCAGAGGCGTTGGCGCCGGAGCGGTGGATGGAGGTGCGGTGCGGGTCATATCCAGATCCATTCTCGGTGGGCCTGAAGCTGGTTCCTTCGCGTGGCAGTCCCCTGGTGTGGGTGAAGGCCATCGTGGTGGTCCTGCCCCCTGCATGGCATGGTAGGTGATTGTAGTTCCTTGTCTACGTTGTTGGTGGTTGTGGTGGCGCGCTCTCTCGGCAGTGCTGGTGTGGGAGGACCCGGCTGCGCAGCTTCAACGATAGGTTGCTGCGGTGACGGCGGTGTGAGGCTTCATGGATCGGCTGCCCCAAACCTCGAAGGTGTGGATATGTGCAACATTACGGATGAAAATCCTGTCCGGTTTTGGTCGGGCCGGCGACGACGGGGCCTGTGGGTGTCGTGTTCTTCCTTGAGGCGTCGCCGAGTGTGTTGCCATGTGTCGGTGTCAAAACCGGCGGATCTCGGGTAGGGGGTCCCGATCTATGCGTCTTAGGCTGATGGTAATAGGAAGCAAGGGACACAATATTTACCGAGGTTCGGGCCCTCTCGATGGAGGTAAAACCCTACTTCCTGCTTGATTAATATTGAAGATATGAGTAGTACAAGAGTAGATCTACCACGAGATCATAGAGGCTAAACCCTAAGAGCTAGCCTATGATGGTATGATTGTAATTGTGATCGGCCTTCTAAGGACCATCCTCTCCGGTTTATATAGACACCAGAGAGAGCTAGGGTTTACATGGAGTCGGTTACAAGGAAGGAAATATAATATCCGGATCGCCCAACTTGTCTTCCACGCAAAGGAGAGTCCCATCCGGACACGGGCCGAAGTCTTGAGTCTTGTATCTTCACGCTTTAATAGTCCGGACAATGTACATAGTCCGGCTGTCCGGATACCCCCTAATCTAGGACTCCCTCAGTAGCCCCTGAACCTGGCTTCAATGACGGTGAGTCCGGCGTGCAGTCTTGTCTTCGGCATTGCAAGGCGGGTTCCTCCTTCCGAATACTCCAAGGTTGTTATCGAACACGTAGACCGTGTCCGAATCTACAAGATGATCTTCACATAGCATTGTAGCATCATACCATAAATCCGATCTGCCGGCAATCTTCGTACGTCGTGCCCTAGTATCGTGGCCTGGTCCAACACGAACCGGCGTTTCCTGCTCCACCTGGACTCGTGTTGCGAGGCGATTTTATTGGCACGTCCTGCCAAAGCAGAGATCGTGTTCCTCCTATTACGGGATCTTTCATCAATATGGGCGTGTGTGACCCTACGGCGACCATTGGTATGACTCTGTGTATTTTAGATAAGTCTCAAGCAGTCACGCTGAGGACTCTTGATATTCATCCCTTTTATAAAGGGGTCAAGGCCTACGCCTCTTTTCCACCTCCCCTGCTCCTTCTCGCACCTCGAGTTCTAACACCCAAGGCCCAAACTCCAACACCCCAGATGCTCCAACATGTCCGGATCCAACACAAAAGGCCGGTGGGTGGCCTCCTCGATTCAAGAGGAGGATATTATGAAGCTTAGGGAGGTCGGATACCTGACTGCCGATATCCAGCACAGGCTTCCTGCTCCGGGGCAAGTCAACCCTATGCCGGAGCCCAATGAGAGCGTTGTGTTCGTTCCTCACTTCCTCCGAGGACTGGGCCTCACCCTCGACCCCTTTGTGAGGGGGCTCATGTTCTACTATGGGTTGGATTTTCATGATCTGGTTCCAGACGCCATCCTCCATATCTCGTCGTTCATTATTGTGTGCGAGGCCTTTCTCCATGTCTCCCCACACTTCAGCTTATGGCTCAAGACCTTCAATGTGAAGCCGAAGATGATCAAGGGGCGACATGCGGAGTGCGGAGGTGCCATGATAAGCAGGAACGCTGGTGCCCCATGGCCAGAGGGTTCTTTCCAGAAGTATCTGATGTATGGAAACAGAGGTGGTTTTATGCTACAGCTCCAAGAGGCACAAAGTGGGTAGCCGCCCCGAGTTCCGCTCGGGCCCTCCATCACAGTTAGTGTCTTGGACCGACGTAGGACGGAATTATGGGCCTGCTGGCAATGTACCAGAACTACAGAATCACATCCGGGAGCTTATTGAGAGGGACATAAATCTTGTCAGCATAATGCAAGTGATGCTAATCCGACGGATATTGCCGTGCAAACGTCGGCCTCTCCGGATGTGGGAGTTCAATCCGGAGGGTCCGCGGACTATTAAGCACTTCTTCAGCCTGAAGCTCGAAGGAATGTGTAAATTATTCTTCGGACCACAAGTAAAGTGTCCGGACACCACCGAGGATGCGTGCCTAAGCTGCAATCGCCTAGATGCCCAAGTAAGTAACCTTAAAGCTAGACACTTCATTTATATTTATCATAACTATTATTATGAATATCCCTCTGTGGCCAGGAATGGATCAACAAGGTGGAGAGAATCAGGTGTCCGGCGCCACTTCCTGAAGGCTCGCCTGGTACAACCGTTGCCAAGATGCTTGGCCGGGTGCTCAGCAAAATCCCCTGAGGGAAAGGCGAAGGAAAGGGCAGTGAAGCCGAACTTCATGCGCTACACATCCAGACCGGGGGAATCGCTACCTCTCCTATGGAGGATATCCGGGAAGGGGAGGTTAAAGTCTCCTCCCCACGCAGGAAGAAGAGGGCCGCCTCCGAAGACTTGGAGGCGGAGACGCCCAAGCAAGGGAAGAAGGAAATACCAGGGGGCTCTGCCGTGACGGGCATCCTCACCGCATCATGCCCACCAACGGGCCAGCCCTCCACCGAGCCGTAAGTTATTCATTAATTCGAAGGTATGGTGTTTCTCCGAGATCCATAACCGGGATTTCATCTTTTGCAGTCCGGCGAGCAGCTCTTCTCAACAGAGTTCGTCTTCGGGGGATCTTCGTCCAGAGATGATGGAGAGTGAGACCCCACCCACCTCTCCGCCTCATGAAGTGGGCGACACTGAGGTGTTGTCATGGAGGAGTCCGGATCTTCCGAAGCCGGAAGTCAACACGCCAGTCACCGTGGGCCCGGAGCGTTTGGCTCCCACGGGGGGTGATGAGAAGGGTCCAGCACAGATCGATGTCCAGTCGGATGTACTGACAGGCCTTCTGGAGCGAGCCGCGCTCTCAGAGGATCTCCGCTCTTTAATGAGCATGGTGCTCACAAAGATTTCATCCGCTACCAGTGGTTTGAATGAGGCATTTACAAGCCTGCTCAAAGGCTTTGAGGTATGTACTGAAAAATGCACTATTTTGTGGTTATGAAGCACGCGCTAGGTATGCTCCCTATGGATAGTAGCCCCTGAGACTCTGGTTGCCTGCCATAGGTGACAAATGGGGGATCATATAGTAATGGCTGCGTTGTACATGTGCGCAGGTATATAAGGATCCGGCAGCCGACCAGTCTATTTAAGTTGCCGAACTAAAGAGGCAGATCGGATCTATTGATGTCGATATCACGCTGGTGAGCGAACGGCTGGAGGAGTCACAGGGTATGTGCTCTGCTTCTCTTATTATGTTGTATAGGAAAATGCGGGAGTAGCATAATGTTAATGCCATGTGTTTGCACTGTAGATGGTGCTGCTGCCGTGGAGGCCCTTAGGGCAGAACTTGCTTAGGCCAAGGAACAAGCTCGGGCTAGCAATGTAGCTTCCCTAAAGGCGGCCGAAGAATTGAGAGCCGAACATACTGCTCATCACTGAAGCAAGGAAAAAATAGCCGAAATGGCTGAGGAGTTGAAAAATGCCGCCGACCGGTATGTACTCCTTGAAAGGGAGAATAAGGCTAGTCCGGCCGAGATGGACAAGGCACTTAATGCCACCAAGGAGATGCGGACCAAGGTCCAGGGTACGCGGGAGGAGCTCCAACAGGCCGACAAAATCGTGGCTGGGGGCTCCTACTTACTGCGGATGAAGTTTTTGGATCAGAAGTATGCTCCCCTAGCTGGGCGCTGGAGTTCTGCAGACGTATATGCGGACTTGGCGAATAGTACAGCTGACGCTGCTAAGTTCTTCGAGGCTCAAGGTGATAAAGAAGTGGAGAAGCTTTTCTGGTTGCAGTTCAATGCTCCCACTCACCCGCTGCCGCTAAATGAGAAGGTGGCTGCTATGGCGGAGCTCCACAGGCTGTCCGGGCTTGCAATGCGGTCTGTAATAGACCATCTTTGGCCAACGGGGCCTAAGCCAGACAACTACTTTGGTTTGGTGCAGCAATTCCCTGGGGTCGTGTCTCGGATTGATGCCATGAGGAGGTCGGCGTGCATAGCGGGTGCGCGGATGGCTCTTGCCTGCTGAGGGAGTCCTGGATTAGCGGGTGCCCGGATGGCCGGACTATGGCCTTTCGCCGGACTCCCGGACTATGAAGATACAAGATTGAAGACCTCGTCCCGTATTCGGATAGGACTTTCCTTGGCGTGGAAGGCAAGATTGCGATACGATATGTAGATCTCCTCCCATTGTAACCGACTCTCTGTAACCCTAGCCCTCTCTGGTGTCTATATAAACCGGAGAGTTCTAGTCCATAGGACGAACAACAATCATACCATAGGCTAGCTTCTAGGGTTTAGTCTCTCTGATCTGGTGGTAGATCAACTCTTGTACTACCCATATCATCAATATTAATCAAGCAGGAGTAGGGTTTTACCTCCATTGAGAGGGCCCGAACCTGGGTAAAAACATCGTGTCCCTTGTCTCCTATTACCATCCGCCTAGACACACAGTTCGGGACCCCCTACCCAAGATCCGCCGGTTTTGACACCAACATTGGTGCTTTCATTGAGAGTTCCTCTGTGTCGTCACCTTCACGAAGGATGCCGCACCCCGTCTTTAAAGACGACGCTGTTGCTAAAGGAGCTTTGGCTGTCGGCCAAACTCTCCGGCTACGCGGTTTTCTAATGACCGCCTGTTCGGTCGCCGCACCAATGATGACTTCTCGGTCATTGAAAGCAATCTCCACGTCAACTCAGAACTTGCCGAGCAGTTAGATCCGATGGAGCTCTCTTCCTTAAACGAGCTCTTGGATCGCATCCCCACCCTGGGAGTCGCTACAGACAATGATCATATTGGGCTTAAACCTAATCCGAGAGAGATTGGCTCTCCCCAGGTCACCCACCATGTCGAAGTGGTGGAGGAACAGTGCGGCGAATCTTCACCCATCCTAAGGACCAGATGTGTCCGGATTCCTGATCCCTCCAAGCCAGACACCCGCGGAGGTGAGGACGTCACTCAAGCCCTGAACCTAAAGTCAGGCAGCGGGCCTGATTCATTGGATAACGTCCAAGAACCCAAGCTTCCGAGTTTGGAAATTTCTTGGCCCCTGAATATCAGATTGGGCGAGGTCCCAAATTTAGCTCCACCCGCCCACCCAAATATAAGGGATCTATCCCAAATTCGGCAAGAGCCCAGAGAAACAGTACACCATTACTGGGCCAGATTCCTCCTGGTTATGAATAGGATAAAAGACTGCCACGAGGGGGATGCAATTTCATCCTTCTGCAACAACTGCACATACATCGGAGTCCTCAACGCCATAAGTTGCTGTGAAATTACACGCTTCACCGACTTGGCATCCATAGTACGAAAGTACTGTGCGACAGAAAGCGTTCGGAAAACCGAAACAAAATTTTGGGGCAACCCGACCCTGAATACAATCCCAGTCTGAAACAAAAGGGCGCATTATCGCCATGCACCTGGGCCAAACAATAAAAAACAAAAACCCTCTATAGGGTATGGAACCGTACTGGTGGGATGGCTCAATGGACCCTGTAAAATTCATAGTACAGAGGGCGTCGCACCAACTCATAGCCTTAGAGCATGTTGGATACACCGGCAGCAGGCCAAAAGTGGTGAGGAGCTTCTAACTCCGGAATATGCAGAGCACCACCCCAGGAACGCCAGTACGGTATCAACGGTCTTCGAGACTTTTGCATCAAACAATGCGAGGAAACGAACGCTCCATAGCCTTACCGAAGTCTACCAGGTAGCGAAAATAAACCCATGGAGTGACACGGCTATTACCTTTAATTCCAGTGACGAACCTAAATTCCGGACAGCCCGAGCACCAGCCGCACTGGTCCTTAGTCCGATAGTGGATGGCTTTCGGCTTACCAAGGTACTCATGGACTGTGGCAGCGGATTGAACCTCATTTATGAGGAAACCCTACGAAAAATGGAAATAGACTGGAGCCGCATTGAGCGAAGCAACACAACCTTTAGAGGAATAATCCCCAATCCGGAAGCGTGCTGTACAGGAAAAATCACACTGGATGTGGTGTTCGGCATGCCAGATAATTATAGATCCGAGGAGGTCACATTTTAAGTGGCCCCGTTCAGCAGCGGATACCATGCTTTGTTAGGGCGAGAGTCATTCACAATTTTTCAAGCTATACCCCATTACGGGTACATGAAGCTCAAAATGCCCGGACCCAACGGAATCATCACTCTTGCTAGCGATCCGGACATAGCGCTCCGCGCCGAAAACAAGACAGCCGCACTGGCCCTCGAGGCATTATCTGAAGCCCTAGCGGCCGAGGAACTAACTGCGTTGCGCTCCACGATGGATAAGAACGACGTGATACTCGACAAAAGATCCAAGTCCACCTCCTTCAAGCCGGCAGATGAAATAGTCAAGTTCCAAGTCCATCCAACAGCCACTACAAAAACGGCCTCCATCGGGGCACAACTAAACCCCGATGTAGACACCGCACTAAGAGAATTCCTACGCGAAAATTGGGACATTTTTGCCTGGCACCCCTCAGACATGCCAGGAATCCCACGCAGGCTGGCCGAGCACAGCTTGAACATCCTAAAAGGATTCAAGCCTGTTAAGCATGCTCTTCAACGTTTCTCCGAACCTAAGAGACAAGCCATGGGAGAGGAGCTAGCCAAACTATTGGAAGCCGGATTTATCAGAGATATAAAACATCCGGACTGGCTAGCAAACCTGGTGATGGTACCAAAGAAGGACAAATCCTGGCGCTTATGCGTCAATTTCAAAGACCTCAACAAAGCCTGCCCAAAGGATCCCTTCCCCCTCCCCCGCATTGATCAAATCATCGACGCCACCGCAGGACACAATTCATTGTGTTTCCTTGACGCATATTCTGGCTACCACCAAATCAAGATGGCAGAGTCAGACCAAGCCGCAACGGCATTCATCACCCCATACGGCCCATTCTGCTTCAACACAATGCCCTTCGGGCTCAAAAACACCGGCGCAACATACCAGCGCATGATTCAGACATGTCTGGCCAACCAGATCGGCAAAACGGTTGAAGCATACGTGGATGACGTGATCGTCAAAACCAAGCATGTCGAAACTCTAATAGACGACGTGAGGCTCACGTTCGATAACCTCCGAACATACGACATTAGGCTTAACCCGGAAAAATGCGTTTTCGGCGTACCAGCCAGAAAGCTCTTGGGCTTCATCGTATCCGGTAGAGGAATTGAAGCAAACCCAGCCAAGATTCGAGCTCTGTCACAATTGGATATTCCAAAAGATCTCAAGCAAATACAAAAATTGACTGGATGCCTGGCGGCTCTAAGCCGCTTCATCTCCCGCTTGGGGGAAAAGTCATTACCCCTTTACCGCCTCCTCCGGCGCACCGAACACTTCGAGTGGACGGATGCCTCCACGACCGGACTCAAAGAAATAAAATCCATATTAGCAACAAACCCGGTCCTGGCCGCGCCTAACATCGGCGAACCAATGTTGTTATACATCGCGGCAACTCACCAAGTTGTAAGCGCAGTCCTCATCGTCGAACGAGAAACAGATGGACACAAATTCCCTGTCCAGAAACCAGTCTACTACGTGTCCACTGTCCTCACTCCATGCAAGTCCTGGTACCCGCATTACCAAAAGATGGCATACGCAGTGTTCATGGCATCCCGGAAGCTACGACACTACTTTCAAGAGTGTTCAATAATAGTAGCCTCCGAAGTACCTCTTAATGATATCATAAACAACCGCGACGCAACGGGCCGGATTGCCAAATGGGCCATTGAGCTCCTCCCGTTCGACTTAACCTATAAGCCACGACGGGCCATCAAGTCGCAAGCCTTGGCCGACTTTGCCGCTGAATGGACTGAAGCCAAACTCCCTAAAGAGCACGACACATATTCCAACTGGATCATGCACTTCGACGGCTCCAAAATGCTGGCGGGTCTGGGGGCTGGCATCGTTCTGACGTCCCCAACAGGAGATACAGTCCAATATGTACTCCAGATAATGTATACGGACTCCAACAATGCAGCCGAATACGAGGCCCTTCTACATGGACTCCGAATGGCAGTCTCCATGGACATTCAACGCCTAGAGGTACATGGGGATTCGAACCTCGTGATATCTCAAATAAACGGAGACTTTGATGCCAAAGATCCAAAAAACGCAGCTTATCGCAACGCCGTCCTAAATATGTCAGCTCGGTTCGAAGGGCTCGAATTTCACCATATTGCCCGGGAAAACAATCAGGCAGCAGGCGTCTTGGCACGCATCAGCGTAGAGCGCGATGTAGTCCCCCCAACATTTTCCTGGAAAGGCTATTCAAGCCATCCGTACAGTGGGAAGGGGAATCCGGAAATTACAATCCGGACCTAGTAGCACCACCCGAAATCGAACATTCTGACGCAATGGAAAACTCCGCCAACGAGGTAACACCCTCAGCCCACGTAATAATGGCAGTAATTGCCCCGTGGACAGAACCATTCTTAGCCTACTTAACTAGGCAGGAACTTCCCGAGGACCAAAATAAGGCACGCTGCATAGTACGGCGATCTAAAGCCTATAAAGTCCACGAAGGAGAGCTTTACAAGAAAAGCACCACCGGAGTACTTCAAAGGTGTATCTCTGAAGAGGAAGGGCGGAACCTTCTGGCTGAAATTCATGCCGGACTCGGTGGGCACCACGCCGCAGCCCGGGCCCTTGTAAGCAAGGCCTTTCGTACTGGATTTTATTGGCCGACGGCCCGGGCAGATGCTCTGGACTTAGTCCAGCGATGCATTGGTTGCCAATTATTTGCTAATCAAAGCCACATGCCACCTACCGCCCTTCAAACTATACCCATTACCTGGCCTTTTGCGGTCTGGGGGCTTGACATGGTTGGACCCCTTAAAGGAGGAACCCACAAGGAAAAATATCTACTGGTCATGGTGGACAAATTCACCAAATGGATAGAGGCCAAGCCTGTTAAGACGGCCGAATCCGGACCGGTGATAGACTTCGTATCAGGGGTTGTACATCGTTACGGCGTACCCCACAGCATCATCACGGACAATGGCACAAACTTTACGGCCGACGAGGTTAAACTCTGGTGAAAAAACATGGGCATCAAGCTCGACTACGCTTTAGTTTATCACCCACAAACTAACGGTCAAGTTGAATGAGCCAATGGTCTAATCATGAGCGGCATCAAACCTAGATTAGTGCGATCCCTCAAGGAATCTAACACGCACTGGGTAGAGGAGCTCGACTCCGTGCTCTGGGGGCTACGGACCACGCCGAATCGCACTACCGGATTCACACCATTCTTTATGGTATACGACGCAGAGGCAGTCCTGCCCTGCGAAATAATTCATGACTCACCTCGCGGGCGCATGTACGAAGAAAGAGAAGCCGAGCTCGATCGGCAGGACAGTTTCGACGCATTGGAGGAGGAGCGCGACATGGCAAAATCCTATTCCGCATTCTATCAATAGCAGGCTCGAAGATATCAAGGCAGAGAAGTACGGGCCAAAACTTACAATATTGGTGAACTAGTTCTACGCTTGCCGGACAAGAAAAAGGACAAATTCAAGCCCAAATGGGAAGGTCCCTTCGTAATCGACCAAGTCCTGACCGGTGGAGCGTACCGTCTGCGAAATGCATCGGACAAACGACTCGAGCCGAACCCATGGAACGCAGCACGCCTACGAAGATTCTACGCCTAGCGCCGGACTCTGTGTTCGTATCCTTCCTCTGTCTATTGTTTACACATTAACTGCCTTATATTTCTCTCCTTCTCCCTCCCTTTTTCTTACAAGCCTTTAAGGGCTCGCCTGCGCATTGTTCGCACATAATTGACGCGCTACCCGCGCTCATTATACCTGGGGGCTTCTTTATCAGAAGCTTGTATACACGGGCCTCATGCCCAACACATGGGTCACACTTCCGCATGTATCTTTTATTCACCATTATATGCATCGACATGACTTATGTTTTGGCCAAGCTGGGTTGCCTGGATCCTGTGCTTACCCCTACGTTCCCGTTTGTTCGGCTAGGTGGTAAAGGGAGCACCTCTGTGATTGTTACTGCCGGGTCATCCGGATGTGTACCTGAGACTGGGTGAAGCCGAAAGCTAGCATTCTTAAGGGAATATTCGGTCGGTGAACTAAAAGATGATTTATCACTTGTTTATTTATCTGCCCCCAGATGCTTTTCTGCTTTTTTCGTAGTCCGGACATGCACTTTAGGGCATGCCTCCCAGGGAAAGGAACCCCTAACGGAACTATTCTCCCTGGAAGATGTTTCTTACTAACCATGTAATATAACATAACTAGTTGGGCACTTGTCTGCTAAAGCACTTATGACCCCTATGCCTGGTCTCCACGCATGCCCTGGTTCTTACATAACCGAGAGGGTATTCGGACACACTCCGGACTATCGGGTCCAGAAGTTGAAGCGAAAAGGTCCGCAATGACAAATGATCTACAATTCGGCTAGAAGGCATTTTACATGTGATTTTAAATTACATAGTCAATTTGACTGGGTATATTCTTCTTCAATACCATCCAACAGGCTGTCTAATTTACAATCCTATTGGGAATACTTGGCGGCCAGCTCTACCTGGCCGTACACTAAACTGATAGGGATCTCCTTCCCGTCGAGCCCCACAGGTCCGACCTCGGCCATGTGGTTTGGGTCAGCCTTCGTGTACCGCGTCTTCACCATGGCCCAGGCCTCCCTGGCGCCTTGACGGCAGGCCGATATCTTCCATAATCGGAAGCGCTGCCGCGCTCCCTTCAGCTTCTCCGCAAGCTCTCCAAGGCCTTCGGGCATGGAGAGGGATGGCCACAAAGCCTGGACGACGCCTTGCATCGCCTGCCAAACTCGTTCGTGCAGTTGCGATAGCTCGGGAAGAAGGTCACCCGTAGAACCGGGCATTTCCTCCGCAGGCTGACCTATCAACATACCTACAGACATAACTCTGTCAATCGACTTCCTCACCGAACTCTTTTTCGATGATTCGTTCAAGGACTTACTAAAAATGCCGCGTCGAAGTCGCCGATTCTCCTTTACGGAATCCGAAAGCTGAGCACAAACATCCTTTAGTTCCTCACCCAGCTGGGTATTGACATCTTGAAGCTTGTTCTTCTCTTGCCTCACCCTCGTAAGCACGCTCTCGCCGGCCTTTAACTGGCGCAAGAGTTGTTGCTTGTCCAGATCCACTCCGGCCCCATCTGCACTGTTATTGTCAGAATTGCACACATGTCGCGCTTCACAACATACTTATCTTTCGAATCATATACTACCCGAGGGGGTCCCCTTGGCATTCTCTGTAGCGGCTAGTGCGGCCTCAAGTTGGGCCTTGCACTCTTCCAGCTCCTGGGACAGTTGCGTATTCTTTTTTATAAGATCCTGCATAACAAATGATCCTTAAATCAGTTATTTTAACTGTTTCAAGTCTCGGGGGCTACTGACATATATAACCATCAGATTTAATCACCCGTATGTATTCTACATACTGCTCCGTGGCTCTGGCTAGACCATTTTGAGCGGCACGGAGGTACGCATCTCCTGTATTAAAGGCGTCCAACGCCTCTTGGAAAAAACATGCGTCATGAAGAACAGTCCGGCGATGCCTGTGGTTCATGGCACTCTCCACCTCTGAATTGGTGGTAGATAGCCCGTCCATGTCCTCTGTCGGAGGAGCGTCCGGTGCGCGCCCCATGTTCACCTCCGCTTCCGGACCCAACCTTGAAGCCTGGCCGGTGGATATAGTCCGGCGGGCACTCTTCTTCCTGAAGAGAGCATGAATGTTAGTATGCCTTGAAGGCATAAACCCTGGGCATTAAAGTCACATGCCGTACCATTGCGCCGGTGTCTTGATCCGGTCCGCACTTCTTTTTAGCCCGCCGAGCCTCAATGGCCCTTGTTGGCTAGCCACCGCGGGTTCGGCCCTCCGCCGCAAGGATTTCCCCTGCAAAAAACGCCATTGGTATACGGCGATAAAAAATAAGCATGGATAGATCCTCTTGAAAGTACTGGGACTTCGGTCTCGGTTACCTTTGAGCCTGGAAGTAGTCCGGGATAATCGGCCGTAATGGCCACTAAGGTGTTGTCCTTACTCATTTGATGAAACACCCTATCAATCAGCTCCACGCATAAGTCCGGGTCCTCTTGGGAGTCCGGGTCGAGGGACCGTTCCGGGTCCTCGGGTTGTGGAGGAGGGTTGCTTATCTCCTTTACAGTCTGGCGAAGCTCTTGTGTTAAAATTGCTAGACTAAGTACTTAACTGTGGGAATTTGAAAATGGATAGACAAGTGAAAGTGTCGCTTACCCAGCTTGGAGGATTGTACATAGAGAATCCGCCCCGTGGGTTGACACAGAGGAATTCCTCCTCTTCTCCTTGTACAAAGCGGATAAGATCTTCGTTAGAGTGGCAGCCGAATCCGGCCCCTTGCGGCCGCACCGGGTGGCGTCGTCCTCCCCGTTGAAATCCCACATGGGGTGGCCTCTGTACTGAAGCGGCTGCACCCCCCGCGTAATGCATGTGGCCATTACTTTGATCATGGTCAGTCCGGAATGAGCTAACAACCTTATCCGGCTCATCAGGTAAAGGACATCCTTGTCAGTTTCCCTCTGAGGGCACCGTGGACGCTAGCTCAGGCGTTTCTTTAAGGGGGCATTATTGAACTCAGGGAGGTCGATCCGTACAGGGTCCGGCAGAGGGACGTCGTCTATATAAAACCATTCTAAAGCCCAGTCCTCGGATGCCTTCTTTGGGGTTCTGGATAGATATCCGGTCCCGGCGACGCGCCATAGTTCGGCTCCGCCCACTTGATAAATCGACCCCTCCTGAGAGCGGGGCACGAGGCAGAATAACCTCTTCCACAACGTGAAATGGGCCTCGATGCCCAAAAACAGCTCGCAAAGGGCCACGAAGCCCGCAATATGCAGTATGGAGGCAGGCGTGAGGTGGTGTAGCTGGAGACCATAGAACTCCAGTAACCCCCGAAGAAACGGGTGAATTGGAAATCCGAGCCCTCTTATCATATAAGGGACAAAGCATACCCTCTCTCCTTTGGAGGGATTTGGGACGCCCTCCGCCTGTTCTCCGCCACTATAGGTAGCAAGCCCGGCTCGAACTGGGACCATGTACGCTGGGGGGAGGAGCCCCTTGGTTTTCGCTACTAGCTCGCTGTGCAGGACGGAACACCTCTCCCAATCTCCGGGCCGAGGGCTGGAGGGGCGAGAGGAGGAGCTGCATTGACCGGCCATGGTAGAATGGATCTTCGTGGAATGCGCTTCGATGGATGCTCGTGGAGGGAAGATGGTGTGATTTCGGATCTAAAATCCCCGTCTCTTTTATAGGCGCCCCCTTTGTGCAGCTAAGGGGGTAAATGACAAAAAGAACCCCTGTCTTTTCACATTCTTTTGACACGTGGAAAATGGCCATTATTGGGCACAGAAGCCGAGGAGCGTGAAATTCATCAGAAGCCAGACACTATTCGACAGGTATATGGGATTTGGAGAAGAACCCGCCTTGCAATGCCGAAGACAAATCTGCGCGCCGGACTCATCGTCATTGAAGCCTGATTCGGGGGCTACTGAGGGAGTCCTGGATTAGGGGGTGTCCGGATGGCCGGACTATGACCTTTGGCCGGACTCCCAGACTATGAAGATACAAGATTGAAGACCTCGTCCCATGTCCGGATAGGACTTTCCTAGGCGTGGAAGGCAAGCTTGGCGATACGATATGTAGATCTCCTCCCATTGTAACCGACTCTGTGTAACCCTAGCCCTCTCCGGTGTCTATATAAACCGGAGAGTTTTAGTCCATAGGACGAACAACAATCATACCATAGGCTAGCTTCTAGTGTTTAGCCTCTCTGATCTCGTTGTAGATCAACTCTTGTACTACCCATATCATCAATATTAATCAAGCAGGAGTAGGGTTTTACCTCCATCGAGAGGGCCCGAACCTGGGTAAAAACATCGTGTCCCTTGTCTCCTGTTACCATCCGCCTAGACGCACAGTTCAGGACCCCCTACCCAGGATCCGCCAGTTTTGACACCGACACCCGCGTAAAAGCCTATTGGACGGAAATGGAGGCCACCATTATAGCGACCCAGGATCTGGCGGGAGGCCAATATCCGGCCGAGCACTACTTGGCGCAGGCCACAGAAGGTGCCTGCCTAATAGAGGTGCAGTCCTCGAAGAGTATCTTGTTCGAATGACAAGTCGAATCATTGTAAAAAACAATGTTTATTTTGATTATGAGGCTATTTATACTTTTTGCCCGGAAGTATTGTTGTGTCCCCTTTGCGGCCGTTTTTATATAGATATTAGTAGTCCAAAAGTTAGCAGTCGTTGGCTTCAGCCCCCACGCATACAATGCGGGAGTGTTCGCGAGAAATATGCTTAATCACACTTGATCCAACGTCTTGGTCCACGAAGGAGGTGATCGCACGTCGAACTAGGCAACCGGACTATATAGCTGTAACACTTTCGCTTAGCCATGGGGTTCTAAAGGTGGGGCTACTATGTAGCCCCTGGTACATTCTCATGCATCCGAATAGGGGCGCGTATGCACATGGCCGGGAAACGGCCCTTCATTAATGCGGAGGAATCCTTAAAGATTCCGGTGAGTCTTCGAGTGGTTGAACAGTCAGTTTTCGGCTTTCTCTACTGAGGCGCTCATCCGGAATAACCAGGGCACAATCGCAGTAGTTCTCCTTTGGCCTGCCTTAGCCGATAATAATGGAACTTAAGGCGGCAAACCCAGGAGCCGGGCAAACCCAACATTTGACCAAAGACATGATTCGGAGCTGATGCATATAAGGCCAAACTTGTGACGCCGAACACTCCCGAGGGTATTCGGTCTATTAAAACAAAATAGGCTCACGAGAGCCTATTATAAGCCCTAAATTTCCAGGTACATGCGTTTTAATCTATCGTGGCGAAATGCCAAAATGGCAGTATGCCCTAAATAGTCATACATAATTCTCAAAAAGATTCAGATATACACATGTTCAGTATGATTATGCATCCATATGATTTAGATCACAGCCAATATGATCCATGGACGAACTTTAATTACCTAGGGTACAGACTGGTAAATGGTGTTCAATCAGAGGTACTTCTTGCTAAAATTAGTTCTTGTATGAGTAAACTTTCGAGTACATAAGAGGCAGCACAGACAATCTGAACTTTGCTTGTAGGTTTATCCTCAAATAGTGGCCTCGTGCCGAGGGAGGTTTGAGCAACTTGGCCACTACTTTCATCCAACTAGTTTACAAGCTCATCTTGGTCCTGTATCTCGCCAAAATTCTACATTGCAGACGAGAAAGGAGGCGGTTGAGAAAATGAACCACCCAAATTTTTTGTGCAGTTCAACTGAAATGGAGCATCCTTGGCGTGCAAACTGATTAAGTGCCAGATGAATATACGCGTCAACCAAGTTGTCTGCAATCTTAAGACTCCATGCCATATAGTTTGCTACCATATGTGCTGATAACCAAAAGGCACAAGTTGGGACCAAAGACTGGACTGCATTTTTATGGGCTATGCACCAAGCAATATTTTTGGCGTTCACTCTCCTAATACTTGGAGTTTGACAATTGGTTGATGCCGGTTGATACTCGAATGAATATAGGCACTTCTTGTCAACATCGATGCTTGTCTGAGTGAACTTTGGAGTACATAGAAGCAGCATAAGTACCTGTCCATCTGATCATTTTGTGCAGTTCTACTGAAATCACCCGATGTAATGATTTTCCTGCGAGTTCAGGCTCCAAATTACTCCTTTATGAAATCGGCAAACAGTAGCACAATACCAAATTACCAATACATATGACAGGCACAATAATCAGGATAAAGACCAGTACCAACCTGTGTGAGGTAGCATATCAATTACTATTTCCTTTGACTGGAAGCCAAGATAAGCCAAGCGACTAACAGCAAAGGAAGAAAGGAAGCGGAGATTAGCGACTGACAGGAAAGGACGGAAGTTGTCGAGGCAATGAAGCACCCAAAGTTTTTGTGCAGTTCCACCAAAATTGAGTGTCACACCCTAGCTAGTCATGCATTAGAGTGTTGCATCATGTTTACTCATTCATCAGAAACTTGAAATGGGGATGACAGAACCCCCAGTCCCCTCTGAAACCAACTAGGGTTACTAAAATAATTTTTCAATGAACCTGAAATGCCCTTCTAAAATGTCCATCATTTTAGCCTTGGTTCAGAACCCCTGACAAAAGTGGTGCACATTTTTCTAGGCCATCATAGGGTCTTTGAATTAAATCATAGATATCTGAATTTGGGCATTTAAAATAATATAAAATATTTAAATGCTCAAATATCTCCAAACTAAAATGTTTCATGTTGGAAATAATCCAACTATGAACCAGGAGTAGTTTGGTGAATTTTGGAGTTGCCTAGGTATTTTAATTAATTCAACACAGTTGCAGATATATTAAATAAAACAGAAAACAGAAAAGAAAGGGGAAAGACTTACCTGTGCGGCCCAGCCAGCTGGCCGGCCCAGCTAGCAGCCGACCCAGCCCAACACTGTAGCTCCCCGTCGTCTTCCTCCCCACGCCCCGAAGCTGCTGCGTGCTCGCGCGCGCGCGGCCGCGCGGCCACCTCCTGCTTGCCGACGCCCTCCTAGCCGCGTGGACGACGCCGCAGCCCGTCCCGATTCCCCCTGCCCTCGCTCACTCTCCCCCGTTTCTCCCTCGCTCTCTCTCGCTCTCGGCCGAAGCACACCGTCGCCGCCGTTCGCCTTAGCCACTGCCTCCGGCCACCCCTCGCTCCCCCGAGTAGCTCAGAAGCTCCGCCTCGACTCCCTCTTCCTCCCCACCGCTCCACGAGTCCCCGGAAGCCCTGCATCGCCGCCACGTCGCCGCTCCCTTCTTCGGGCTCCGACCACCGTCGCCGATGAATTCGCCGTCTCCAGCGCGTCCTCGAGCCCGCTTCGACGCCCACTGCAACCGCGGTGAGCTACGCCACCGTTTCCCCCTCTTCTCCCCCTCGATCCCTCACCGTAGCTTCATCTCCACCACGGCCGAACCTCCGCCGTCGCTGAGCTCGACGTCGACGCAGCTCCGGTGACCATTTGGTCACCCCGGCGAGTCCAACGCGTTCACAGAACCCAGTAGAGCATCCCTAGCGCCTCACTTTGCTCGACTTCGAGCTCCAGCACCGTTCCCGTGCACGACCGAACCCCGGCGGCCGCAACCGAGCTCGCCGCCGTCGACTCCGGCCACCCCGACCCCAACGGACTCCGCCAAGAGCCGCGGGTCGTCCTCAGCTTCACTCCGGTGATCTCCGCGGTCCATTTGGTGGCCGAAACGACCGAAACCACTATCGCCGCCGCACTGTTGGTCGCCGCCGGCCAGAACTCCGGCGAGCTGACGTGGCCTAGTTGATTAACCACTAATCCACCACCTACTGACGCTGACAAGTGGGCCCAGGGCTTAGTCAAAGCTAACCAGCCCGGGGTCAACGCGGGATTAGCCCCTGTGACACTGACGTGTGGACCCCACACGTCAGGTTTGACCCGAGCCAGCTCTGTTGACCTGCTGATGTCACTGTGATGTCAGGCTGACGCAGTAAATGATATTTCTGGATTTAAATTAAATCAGGAATTCAGAATATTATTTAAACTTCAAAAATTCATAACTTTTATTCTGTAACTCCAAATTGGACAAATTATATATGAAAAATGATCAGAAAAATCCAATCTATCCATCTGTACTATTTTCATGCATGACCAAACAAGTTAAATTGATGTTTTAATCAGAACAAGGAAAGGCACTTTAAAAGGCCATATTTGAATTTGAAATTTGAATCTTTGATTCAAATTTGCTCAAACACTTCTGGCTTTAGTTGCATTAGCCCAACACACTCATATTGCCATGTACCATGCATGCATCATATTGTTGCATATTGTTTGGTAATGTTGTGTATCGGTATCCTTTGCGACAGGATCTGTTCCCGAGGAGTACCGTGATTACTCTAACGAAGAATCGTATCCGTGCAACGAACCATCAGGCAAGCAACCAACCATTTGATCATATCGATACAATCCCATGTTCTCGCTCCTGCTCTTTTTTACTGCATTAAGACAACGCGATTCAAACTGCTGTGTGCTGCGGTAGTTGAACCCATTTCCTCTGCATGACCTGTCATTGCCACAGTAACTAGATGAAACCCACTAGCATGTGTAGGAGTTGATTGAGCCATATGTATGTGTTGTTCCTACCTTGCTATGCCTGCTATGCTTAGAGTCGTGTCAGGTCTGGTTCATCTGGGTGATGGGCTAGAGTGAAATGATTATGTCGGTAATGAGAGTGGTGTGGTGAACACGATTTGGTAAAGGTATCGATGAGAGGCCATGTAGGAGTACATGGTGGGTTGTTTCATTGAAGCCGACCTTAAGCACTGAGATCTGTATGTGTGATTTAAGAATCAGCTACTACCATGCATTGGGCCCGAAACCAATGGACCCTCTCGACTTCTTATTCACCCTAGTTCTCCGTCCAGGAGTTGCAAGTAGTTTCTGGTGTTTGTAGCCTACTGGAGGCCGTGGACAGCGCTGACCGTAGGGGTGGGCTGTGATGCGGTAGGTACGTGGCACGGTGTACCGAATACCCGTTAGGTATCTCGGGAACCCTGTTCACATCGTTGGGGGCCGTATGGGAAACCTCGGCCGGACTCCCTGCGGATGGAACCTGAATAGGCGATAAACCTGGACTGGAAGCTTAGGTGATTAGGTAGGTCGTGGCCGACACCCACGTTGGGCTTCCGCTTGAAGGTTGCCGAGTACATGTCGTGTAGACGACGGTAAGTGGTGAGAGCGTGTATGAAGAAGTACCCCCTGCAGGGTTAACAGGATCTATTCGAATAGCCGCGTCCGCGGTAAAGGACTACTTGGTTGCCTATACAGTTCATAGACAAGTAAATGGAAACTGTTAAAAGCCTCAAGATAAGTGTGAGTGCCGAGGATGGCTCTTCCGTAGGAAGACGGAGGTGGATCCTCGGTAGTGTATTGAAGTGGTGAATAGTGGACTCGTGTGCGCAAAACTATTTCAAAAGGAGTATCGTAGGATAGTCTAGCCAAGAGTCAAAGCTGGCTTGCTGCAATAACTCCACCAACCCTTTTTGATACTATGCATGTATGTAGGGTCTGATGTAAGTCTTGCTGAGTACCTTTGTACTCATGTTGCTATAATCTACATTTTTACAGAAGACGCTGCAACCCCTTCTGATGGGTTCTATGTAGACGTTGACATCAACGAGTAGGCTAAAGACCCAGGTGGTGACCCTGAGCTTGTGAAGGACCACATAGTATAGTTAGGCTTCCAAGCCTCTTTTATTTTACTAGTTGTCTGTACTCAGACAAGTTACTTCCGCTGTTGGCTTGTATGACTGTATGACTTGTATGTTGGGTCGTGAGACCCGTACCTGTGTGTATGATATGTATGGCTCCCTGAGCCTTAAATAAAGTACTTGTGTCATAGAGTCATGTTGTGATGCTTCGTTGTATTTGCACATATCGAGCATATTGTGTGTATGATTGAAATGCTTGGTATGTGTGGGATCTGACTATCTAGTTGTTTATCTTTAGTAGCCTCTTTTACCGGGAAATGTCTCCTAGTGTTACCGCTGAGCCATGGTAGCTTGCTACTGCTCTGGAACACTTAGGCTGGCCGGCATGTGTCCTTCTTCGTTCCTGTGTCTGTCCCTTCGGGGAAATGTCACGCTTTGAGTACCGGAGTCCTGTTAGCCCGCTACAGCCCGGTTTACCGGAGTCCTGCTAGCCCAGTGCTACAGCCCGGACCCACTTGCTGATGACCGACACGTTCGAAGCTGGGTCATGGATGCCTGTCCCTGTAAGTCTGTGCCACTTTGGGTTTACAACTAGTCATGTCAGCCTGGGCTCTTTATCATATGGATGCTAGCGACACTATCATATACGTGAGCCAAAAGGCGCAAACGGTCCCGGGCAAAGGTAAGGCGACACCCGTGGGAATACCGTGCGTGAGGCCGCAAAGTGATATGAAGTGTTACCGGCTAGATCGATGTGACATCGAGTCGGGGTCCTGACAGCGTTGAATTAAATCAGGAAATTCCAGAATATTAATTAAACTTCAAAAATTCATAACTTTTATTCTGTAACTCCAAATTGGACAAATTATATATGAAAAATGATCAGAAAAATCCAATCTATCCATCTGTACCATTTCCATGCATGATCAAACAAGTTAAGTTGATGTTTTAATCAGAACAAGAAAAGGCACTTTAAAAGGCCATATTTGAATTTGAAATTTGAATCCTTGATTCAAATTTGTTCAAACCCTTCTGGTTTTAGTTGCATTAGCCCAACACACTCATATTGCCATGTTTCATGCATGCATCATATTGTTGCATATTGTTTGGTGATGTTTGTGTATCGATGTCCTTTGCGACAGGATCTGTCCCCGAGGAGTACCGTGATTACCCTAACGAAGAACCGTATCCGTGCAACGAACCATCAGGCAAGCAACCAACCATCTGATCATATCGATACAATCCCATGTTCTCGCTCCTGCTCTCTTTTACTGCATTAAGACAACGCGATTCAAACTGCTGTGTGTTACGGTAGTTGAACCCATTTCCTCTGCATGACCTGTCATTGCCACAGTAACTAGATGAAACCCACTAGCATGTGTAGGAGTTGATTGAGCCATATGTATGTGTTGTTCCTACCTTCCTAAGCCTGCTATGCTTAGAGTCGTGTCAGGTCTGGTTCATCTGGGTGATGGGCTAGAGTGAAATGATTATGTCGGTAATGAGAGTGGTGTGGTGAACACGATTTGGTAAAGGTATCGATGAGAGGCCATGTAGGAGTACATGGTGGGTTGTTTCATTGAAGCCGACCTTAAGCACTGAGATCTGTATGTGTGATTTAAGAATCAGCTACTACCATGCATTGGGCCCGAAACCAATGGACCCTCTCGACTTCTTATTCACCCTAGTTCTCCGTCCAGGAGTTGCAAGTAGTTTCTGGTGTTTGTAGCCTACTGGAGGCCGTGGACAGCGCTGACCGTAGGGGTGGGCTGTGATGCGGTAGGTACGTGGCATGGTGTACCGAATACCCGTTAGGTATCTCGGGAACCCTGTTCACATCGTTCGGGGCCGTATGGGAAACCTCGGCCGGACTCCCTGCGGATGGAACCTGAATAGGCGATAAACCTGGACTGGAAGCTTAGGTGATTAGGTAGGTCGTGGCCGACACCCACGTTGGGCTTCCGCTTGAAGGTTGCCGAGTACATGTCGTGTAGACGACGGTAAGTGGTGAGAGCGTGTATGAAGAAGTACACCCCTGCAGGGTTAACATGATCTATTCGAATAGCCGCGTCCGCGGTAAAGGACTACTTGGTTGCCTATACAGTTCATAGACAAGTAAATGGAAACTGTTAAAAGCCTCAAGATAAGTGTGAGTGCCGAGGATGGCTCTTCCGTAGGAAGACGGAGGTGGATCCTCGGTAGTGTATTGAAGTGGTGAATAGTGGACTCGTGTGCGCAAAACTATTTCAAATGGAGTATCGTAGGATAGTCTAGCCAAGAGTCAAAGCTGGCTTGCTGCAATAACTCCACCGACCCTTCTTGATACTATGCATGTATGTAGGATCTGATGTAAGTCTTGCTGAGTACCTTTGTACTCATGTTGCTATAATCTACATTTTTACAGGAGACGCTGCAACCCCTTCTGATGGGTTCTATGTAGACGTTGACATCAACGAGTAGGCTAAAGACCCAGGTGGTGACCCTGAGCTTGTGAAGGACCACATAGTATAGCCAGGCTTTCCAAGCCTCTTTTATTTTACTAGTTGTCTGTACTCAGACAAGTTACTTCCGTTGTTGGCTTGTATGACTGTATGACTTGTATGTTGGGTCGTGAGACCCATACCTTTGTGTGTATGTTATGTATGGCTCACTGAGCCTTAAATAAAGTACTTGTGTCGTAGAGTCATGTTGTGATGCTTCGTTGTATTTGCACATATCGAGCATATTGTGTGTATGATTGAAATGCTTGGTATGTGTGGGATCTGACTATCTAGTTGTTTATCTTTAGTAGCCTCTCTTACCGGGAAATGTCTCCTAGTGTTACCGCTGAGCCATGGTAGCTTGCTACTGCTCTGGAACACTTAGGCTGGCCGGCATGTGTCCTTCTTCGTTCCTGTGTCTGTCCCTTCGGGGGAAATGTCACGCTTTGAGTACCGGAGTCCTGTTAGCCCGCTACAGCCCGGTTTACCGGAGTCCTGCTAGCCCAGTGCTACAGCCCGGACCCACTTGCTGATGACCGACACGTTCGAAGCTGGGTCATGGATGCCTGTCCCTGTAAATCTGTGCCACTTTGGGTTTACGACTAGTCATGTCAGCCCGGGCTCTTTATCATATGGATGCTAGCGACACTATCATATACGTGAGCCAAAAGGCGCAAACGGTCCCGGGAAAAGGTAAGGCGACACCCGTGGGAATACCGTGCGTGAGGCCGCAAAGTGATATGAAGTGTTACCGGCTAGATCGATGTGACATCGAGTCGGGGTCCTGACAGCGTTGGCATCAGAGTCGGACTGCCTGTAGGTTCTCCAAGCCAAACTGGTCGATGTTGAGTCTAGAAATTCTTTAGTTATATGTAGGGGAATTGCTTGTGGGATGGAACGTAAGGCTCTTTTTACTTCTTATACCTTATGACATTCTGATCTGAGTCAGTCCATTCTTCCACCGGGGGTTAAGGAATTAGGATCTGTTCTCTCTATCAGGATCACGTGTTACTAATCAGTAGTACCTTATAAGTTTGATGGTTATCAGCCTAGTTCAGTTCTTCTACCACATTATGTTGTAGGAATGGTTTCAAGACTTGATATGATGATGTTGAGTGTGTACGAAATCCTTTGTCAAATGTCTCAATATCCTTTTTGAGCATTTACAGCTGTTATGCTGCCGAAATTTTGCTAGAAATTCTAATGCCTTTGCATTATAATTGTGCTTTCAGATGGCCACTCGCGACCTCAATCAAGTGGTTCGCCTGACTCGATGCCTAGATGTACCCGGCCATACTGCTAAGTTGGTCAGGGTAATGACTGAGGCTGGATACCGCTGGTATCCTGAGTACACGGTCGAAGAGCAATTCCGAGATTTTAATCAAAGCCAGTATCTCTGCACTGTCAGGATATTTCCATCTTATCCTGGATCCACTGAGCCTCTTCACTGTTCCTATGGACTCGGGGTTACTATCGAGATGGCTGTGCAGGATGCCGCCTACTCTATGATGACCATTATGCGAGTCAGATCTGGTCTATTTCGGGACTCTGATTTCCGGTATATGCCAGGATCACTTCCGGGAGCACAAGGATATCTCCAAGCTATTTATGCTGATTCCACTCAAGAGGATTCACGAACTCGCACCACTGCTGAGATGCTCGAGGATAAGGACCGTGAAAATCGGGCCTTAAGGTTAGAGCTCTTCAATACCCGTGCTGACCACTGGGCCACTTTGACTCGGTTCGCACCGGCGGTGCAAGCTGGATATTCAGATATGCGCGATCTCTATCCTGTGAGATCTGCTCTGCCAGACGTGATGGTTTGGCGTGATGTAGGAGACATCACCCCACCTCGCGGTCCCCGCAGGCCACCGTTTGTTGGTCCAAGGCCTCATCCTAGCCCCTATGGTCCACAAGCTCCGCGAGATCGTCTGTTTCCGGATGAACATGTTGAGCTTCCAGGCTATGGAGGTGACTTCTATGAGGACTACTACGGATCGGTCTGAGTTAGTGATAGTATCCCTAGTTCGCACTAGCTGTGTCGTCTGTCGTCCCGCGTGACTCGTGGGATATGACCTAGTTTGTACTCTTTCCGGAGTTGTAGAAAAATAATGTATAGGAGTTTGGAATGCCTCCGATGAGATGTAATCCCTTTTCACCGTAATAGTACTTTGTTTGGTCTTGTACTAAACCTTGTATGGTGTGTATGACGATGGAATAAAAGAAGCAGTTTCTGTATCTACCATGTCATACCGATGATCATCTTGCATTCCGAGTTATTCCTTGCATTATGTATCCTATGTCGGAATTTTATCATTCTGACTAAATCATTGTCTTGTTTACCTAGGATGGTCAACACGCGCGCCAACCCTGCTTCTCAAGAGCAGGCCGAAGGCAGTGAAGCCAGGAATGAAAATCTGCCTCATCCTCCTTCACTAGCCGAGGTGATGATGGAAGCTGAGAGAAACAAGCGGGAGACAAACCGTTTGTTGGAGCGTATTGAACAGAATACAGCACACCATCAGAGGGCTAACGTGGTGTCACTCAGCGATTTTATCAAATTGCATCCACCCACGTTCCACCACTCCGTCGAACCTCTCGACGCTGATGACTGGCTTCGCAGTATTTCTCACAAGCTGTGTTCCGCGCTGGTAGCTGAGGCTGACAAGGTCACCTTTGCCGCATATCATCTTGAAGGCCCCGCCAGTCTTTGGTGGGAGAATTATGGAGCTATGCGCCCAGCGGGCCATGTCACAACTTGGGCTGAATTCAGCGAGTCTTTCCGTGAACATCATATTCCGGAGGGTCTCATGGACCGTAAGCGTGAAGAATTTTGCAATTTCACCCAAGGCCGACTTTCTATGGATGCCTATAGCAGAGAGTTTGGTAAGCTCGCCCGATATGCAACTGAGGAAGTGTCTACTGACGCCAAGAAGCAAGCAAGGTTCCGCAAGGGCCTTAGTCCTGAGCTTCGCCGCGACCTCCGTCTGCATGAGTGCACATCTTTTCCGAAACTTGTCAACAAAGCCATCAGTGCTGAAACTGGTCAGACTGACTACGACGCAACACGCAAGCATGGACGTGACATGGGTTCCTCATTCGGTGCTGGTCCTCAGAAGCGCCGCGTGTGGGTACCCAACACCGCCTTGCCACCCAGGTTCACACCGAGGCCATCTTTCCAGGCGCCTCGCCCCGCTCAACAGTCTGCTCCAGCTAAGCCCTATGGGGGTCCAACCAATAATGCTCCTCCACGTACCAGTTCCGTGACTTGTTTCAAGTGTGGGGAATCTGGTCACTATATGCGTGAGTGTCCCCAGACCAACCCCAATCAATCTGCTAAAGCTGTTGGCCGTGGCAAGCCGACAGGAAAAGTGTTTCATGCTAAACCGGTCACCGCTTCACGTGGCCATGTCAACTGTATCTCTGCCGAAGAAGCTCAAGAAGATCCCAACGTCGTTCTCGGTACGCTTCTTGTTAATTGCCACCCGGCATCTGTTCTTTTCGATACAGGAGCCTCTCATTCTTTTATATCTGAAAATTATGCTCGTTTGCATAACGTTGCATTCTGTGACTTGCCATCCTCTATGGTAATTCAAACTCCGGGATCCAAATGGCAAACTTCTAGAGTAAGCCATGGAAATGAAATCCAAGTCGACAGACTTGTTTTTCTCGCATCTTTGATAGCCCTTAAATCTTCAGATATTAATATCATTTTGGGTATGGACTGGATGTCAGCTCATCAAGCCAAAATTGATTGCTTCTCTAGGACCGTTCAACTCACCCATCCTTCGGGGAAGATAGTCAATGTTTTGACTCGAATAGCCAAGCGACAATTATATTCTCTTAACGCCAGCCCTTTGCCAGACCTTGAGGACGTTCCGGTAGTCTGTGACTTCCCGGATGTCTTTCCAGAGGAATTGCCAGGTGTTCCACCTGACAGGGATGTTGAGTTCGTAATAGACCTCATCCCCGGAACCGTTCCGATTGCTAGAAGGCCTTATAAGATGGCACCCCTAGAACTAGCCGAGCTTAAGAAACAACTCGATGAATCCTTGAAAAAGGGTTTCATCCGACCTAGCTCATCTCCGTGGGCTTGCCCCGTCCTATTCGTCAAGAAGAAGGATGGTACGGACCGGATGGTTGTAGATTACTGACCTGTCAATTTGGTCACAATCAAGAACAAATATCCACTTCCCAGGATCAACGACCTGTATGATCAGCTCGCTGGATCCTCAGTCTTTTCCAAGATGGATTTGAGGTTGGGATACCATCAAATCAAAATCAAAAACGGGGACATCCCTAAAACGACCTTTGTTACTCGTTATGGTCAATATGAGTACACCGTCATGTCCTTCGGTTTAACCAACGCTCCAGCCACCTTTTCTCGGTTAATGAACTCAATCTTCATGGAGTATTTGGATAAATTCGTCGTAGTTTATCTCGATGATATACTCATATACTCCAAGAACGAGGAAGAACATGCCGAACATCTAAGACTAGTGTTGCAGAAACTTCGAGAGCATCGCCTTTATGCCAAATTTTCTAAATGTGAATTCTGGTTGCCAGAAGTGACCTATCTGGGTCATGTAATATCTGGTAAAGGTATTGCGGTTAACCCTGAGCGAGTTCAAGCCGTCCTTGATTGGACTCCACCCGAATCGGTCAAGCAAGTTCGGAGTTTTCTGGGCTTAGCGAGCTATTGCCGTCGCTTTGTCGAGAACTTCTCCAAAGTTGCTAAACCTCTAACCGAACTCCTCAAGAAAGATAAAAAGTTCAAATGGACTCCACAATGTGAGCACAGCTTTCAGGAACTGAAAAGACGCTTGACCTCTGCTCCTGTACTGGTACCGCCAGACTTCTCCAAGGACTTTGTTATCTACTGCGACGCCTCGCGACAAGGACTAGGTTGCATTCTCATGCAAGATCGACACGTAATTGCTTACGCTTCACGGCAATTGCACCCACATGAGGAGAATTATCCTACTCATGATCTAGAACTTGCAGCCGTAGTCTATGCACTTAAGACCTGGCGACATTACCTCCTCGGTAATCGTTGTGAAATATTCACTGATCACCAAAGTCTGAAGTATATTTTCACCCAACCAGATTTGAATCTCAGGTAAAGACGTTGGGTTGAATTGATCACTGACTTCGACCTAGGAATAACCTATACCCCAGGGAAAGCCAATGTCATGGCTGATGCACTAAGTCGTAAATCTTATTGTAACAACCTGATGTTACAACAAAGTCAACCGCTTCTCCATGAGGAATTTCGAAAGCTTAACCTTCACATTGTTCCTCAAGGTTTTCTCTCCACCTTGGTGGCAAAACCTACCCTTACGGATCAAATTATCAAAGCACAGAAGGTAGATCCGGGAATCTCCCGCATCAAGAGGAACATTCAGAAAGGAGTTGCGAATTGTTTCTCCGTTAATGATCAAGGAGTCGTATACTTCGGGGATCGACTAGTGGTTCCCAAGGTGCGCAACTTAAGGCGATTAATCCTTAAGGAAGCTCATGATTCTCCTCTCACCATTCATCCCGGTAGTACTAAGATGTATCAGGACCTACGCCAGAGGTTCTGGTGGACTAGGATGAAGAGAGAAATCGCTCAGTATATTGCTAATTGCGACGTCTGTCGTCGTGTAAAAGCAGAGCATCAACGGCCTGCTGGCACCCTTCAACCCTTAGCTATTCCTGAATGGAAATGGGATAAAATTGGTATGGATTTCATTACCGGTTTTCCCAGGACCAAGAGAGGGAATAATGCTATTTTCGTCGTGGTCGATCGTCTTTCCAAAGTAGCTCATTTCTTACCTGTTCGTGAGAGTATAACCGCTAGTCAACTGGCAGATTTATACATCTCCCGAATAGTGTCCCTCCATGGTGTTCCTTTGGAAATCAATTCGGATCGAGGAAGTCTTTTCACCTCTCGATTTTGGGAAAGTTTCCAAAATGCTATGGGAACCCGTCTCTCCTTTAGCACCGCTTTCCACCCTCAGTCAAGTGGTCAAGTGGAACGCGTCAACCAAATTCTAGAAGACATGCTTCGAGCCTCTGTTATCTCTTTCAGAATGGACTGGGAGAAGTGCCTTCCATTTGCCGAATTCGCTTACAACAACAGCTATCAATCTAGCTTGGGTAAAGCCCCTTTTGAAGTTCTTTATGGACGACGATGTCGAACACCCCTTAACTGGTCAGAGACCGGGGAAAGACAATTCTTTGGCCCGGATATGATTCAGGAAGCAGAAGAACAAGTTCGTATCGTTCGTGAAAAGTTGAAAACAGCCCAATCTCGTCAAAAGAGTCAATATGACCGAAAACATAAGGCTATGACTTTCGAGGTTGACGAGAAGGCTTATCTTCGGGTCACCCCTCTGAAGGGAACCCATCGTTTCGGTATCAAAGGCAAATTGGCTCCTCGTTACATTGGACCTTTTCGCATTCTTGCCAAACGAGGGGAAGTTGCCTACCAATTGGAACTACCTCCGCACCTCTCCAGAGTTCACGATGTCTTCCACGTTTCTCAACTCAGGCGTTGTTTCTCGGATCCTATCCGTGAAGTGGACCACGAAACGCTTGATCTCCAAGATAATCTTACATATCGAGAGTACCCCATCCGTATCCTCGATCAAGCCGAACGTACCACGCGACGTCATAATATCAAGTTTCTCAAGGTTCAATGGTCGCATCATTCTGAAGATGAAGCAACTTGGGAAAGGGAGGATCGTCTTCGACTCGAATATCCCGCCTTCTTCTCGGAGGAACCCAAATCTCGGGACGAGATTCTTTTGAGTGGGGGTGAGTTGTCACACCCTAGCTAGTCATGCATTAGAGTGTTGCATCATGTTTACTCATTCATCAGAAACTTGAAATGGGGATGACAGAACCCCCAGTCCCCTCTGAAACCAACTAGGGTTACTAAAATAATTTTTCAATGAACCTGAAATGCCCTTCTAAAATGTCCATCATTTTAGCCTTGGTTCAGAACCCCTGACAAAAGTGGTGCACATTTTTCTAGGCCATCATAGGGTCTTTGAATTAAATCATAGATATCTGAATTTGGGCATTTAAAATAATATAAAATATTTAAATGCTCAAATATCTCCAAACTAAAATGTTTCATGTTGGAAATAATCCAACTATGAACCAGGAGTAGTTTGGTGAATTTTGGAGTTGCCTAGGTATTTTAATTAATTCAACACAGTTGCAGATATATTAAATAAAACAGAAAACAGAAAAGAAAGGGGAAAGACTTACCTGTGCGGCCCAGCCAGCTGGCCGGCCCAGCTAGCAGCCGACCCAGCCCAACACTGTAGCTCCCCGTCGTCTTCCTCCCCACGCCCCGAAGCTGCTGCGTGCTCGCGCGCGCGCGGCCGCGCGGCCACCTCCTGCTTGCCGACGCCCTCCTGGCCGCGTGGACGACGCCGCAGCCCGTCCCGATTCCCCCTGCCCTCGCTCACTCTCCCCCGTTTCTCCCTCGCTCTCTCTCGCTCTCGGCCGAAGCACGCCGTCGCCGCCGTTCGCCTTAGCCACTGCCTCCGGCCACCCCTCGCTCCCCCGAGTAGCTCAGAAGCTCCGCCTCGACTCCCTCTTCCTCCCCACCGCTCCACGAGTCCCCGGAAGCCCTGCATCGCCGCCACGTCGCCGTTCCCTTCTTCGGGCTCCGACCACCGTCGCCGACGAATTCGCCGTCTCCAGCGCGTCCCCGAGCCCGCTTCGACGCCCACTGCAACCGCGGTGAGCTACGCCACCGTTTCCCCCTCTTCTCCCCCTCGATCCCTCACCGTAGCTTCATCTCCACCACGGCCGAACCTCCGCCGTCGCCGAGCTCGCCGTCGACGCAGCTCCGGTGACCATTTGGTCACCCCGGCGAGTCCAACGCGTTCACAGAACCCAGTAGAGCATCCCTAGCGCCTCACTTTGCTCGACTTCGAGCTCCAGCACCGTTCCCGTGCACGACCGAACCCCGGCGGCCGCAACCGAGCTCGCCGCCGTCGACTCCGGCCACCCCGACCCCAACGGACTCCGCCAAGAGCCGCGGGTCGTCCTCAGCTTCACTCCGGTGATCTCCGCGGTCCATTTGGTGGCCGAAACGACCAAAACCACTATCGCCGCCGCACTGTTGGTCGCCGCCGGCCAGAACTCCGGCGAGCTGACGTGGCCTAGTTGATTAACCACTAATCCACCACCTACTGACGCTGACAAGTGGGCCCAGGGCTTAGTCAAAGCTAACCAACCCGGGGTCAACGCGGGATTAGCCCCTGTGACACTGACGTGTGGACCCCACACGTCAGGTTTGACCCGAGCCAGCTCTGTTGACCTGCTGATGTCACTGTGATGTCAGGCTGACGCAGTAAATGATATTTCTGGATTTAAATTAAATCAGGAATTCAGAATATTATTTAAACTTCAAAAATTCATAACTTTTATTCTGTAACTCCAAATTGGACAAATTATATATGAAAAATGATCAGAAAAATCCAATCTATCCATCTGTACTATTTTCATGCATGACCAAACAAGTTAAATTGATGTTTTAATCAGAACAAGGAAAGGCACTTTAAAAGGCCATATTTGAATTTGAAATTTGAATCTTTGATTCAAATTTGCTCAAACACTTCTGGCTTTAGTTGCATTAGCCCAACACACTCATATTGCCATGTTCCATGCATGAATCATATTGTTGCATATTGTTTGGTAATGTTGTGTATCGGTATCCTTTGCGACAGGATCTGTTCCCGAGGAGTACCGTGATTACTCTAACGAAGAATCGTATCCGTGCAACGAACCATCAGGCAAGCAACCAACCATTTGATCATATCGATACAATCCCATGTTCTCGCTCCTGCTCTTTTTTACTGCATTAAGACAACGCGATTCAAACTGCTGTGTGCTGCGGTAGTTGAACCCATTTCCTCTGCATGACCTGTCATTGCCACAGTAACTAGATGAAACCCACTAGCATGTGTAGGAGTTGATTGAGCCATATGTATGTGTTGTTCCTACCTTGCTATGCCTGCTATGCTTAGAGTCGTGTCAGGTCTGGTTCATCTGGGTGATGGGCTAGAGTGAAATGATTATGTCGGTAATGAGAGTGGTGTGGTGAACACGATTTGGTAAAGGTATCGATGAGAGGCCATGTAGGAGTACATGGTGGGTTGTTTCATTGAAGCCGACCTTAAGCACTGAGATCTGTATGTGTGATTTAAGAATCAGCTACTACCATGCATTGGGCCCGAAACCAATGGACCCTCTCGACTTCTTATTCACCCTAGTTCTCCGTCCAGGAGTTGCAAGTAGTTTCTGGTGTTTGTAGCCTACTGGAGGCCGTGGACAGCGCTGACCGTAGGGGTGGGCTGTGATGCGGTAGGTACGTGGCCGGTGTACCGAATACCCGTTAGGTATCTCGGGAACCCTGTTCACATCGTTCGGGGCCGTATGGGAAACCTCGGCCGGACTCCCTGCGGATGGAACCTGAATAGGCGATAAACCTGGACTGGAGGCTTAGGTGATTAGGTAGGTCGTGGCCGACACCCACGTTGGGCTTCCGCTTGAAGGTTGCCGAGTACATGTCGTGTAAACGACGGTAAGTGGTGAGAGCGTGTATGAAGAAGTACTCCCTGCAGGGTTAACACGATCTATTCGAATAGCCGCGTCCGCGGTAAAGGACTACTTGGTTGCCTATACAGTTCATAGACAAGTAAATGGAAACTGATAAAAGCCTCAAGATAAGTGTGAGTGCCGAGGATGGCTCTTCCGTAGGAAGACGGAGGTGGATCCTCGGTAGTGTATTGAAGTGGTGAATAGTGGACTCGTGTGCGCAAAACTGTTTCAAATGGAGTATCGTAGGATAGTCTAGCCAAGAGTCAAAGCTGGCTTGCTGCAATAACTCCACCAACCCTTCTTGATACTATGCATGTATGTAGGGTCTGATGTAAGTCTTGCTGAGTACCTTTGTACTCATGTTGCTATAATCTACATTTTTACAGAAGACGCTGCAACCCCTTCTGATGGGTTCTATGTAGACGTTGACATCAACGAGTAGGCTAAAGACCCAGGTGGTGACCCTGAGCTTGTGAAGGACCACATAGTATAGCCAGGCTTTCCAAGCCTCTTTTATTTTACTAGTTGTCTGTACTCAGACAAGTTACTTCCGCTGTTGGCTTGTATGACTGTATGACTTGTATGTTGGGTCGTGAGACCCGTACCTTTGTGTGTATGTTATGTATGGCTCACTGAGCCTTAAATAAAGTACTTGTGTCGTAGAGTCATGTTGTGATGCTTCATTGTATTTGCACATATCGAGCATATTGTGTGTATGATTGAAATGCTTGGTATGTGTGGGATCTGACTATCTAGTTGTTTATCTTTAGTAGCCTCTCTTACCGGGAAATGTCTCCTAGTGTTACTGCTGAGCCATGGTAGCTTGCTACTGCTCTGGAACACTTAGGCTGGCCGGCATGTGTCCTTCTTCGTTCCTGTGTCTGTCCCTTCGGGGAAATGTCACGCTTTGAGTACCGGAGTCCTGTTAGCCCGCTACAGCCCGGTTTACCGGAGTCCTGCTAGCCCAGTGCTACAGCCCGGACCCACTTGCTGATGACCGACACGTTCGAAGCTGGGTCATGGATGCCTGTCCCTGTAAGTCTGTGCCACTTTGGGTTTACGACTAGTCATGTCAGCCCGGGCTCTTTATCATATGGATGCTAGCGACACTATCATATACGTGAGCCAAAAGGCGCAAACGGTCCCGGGAAAAGGTAAGGCGACACCCGTGGGAATACCGTGCGTGAGGCCGCAAAGTGATATGAAGTGTTACCGGCTAGATCAATGTGACATCGAGTCGGGGTCCTGACATTGAGCATCCTTCTTGGCACATATATTGAGAGAGTGAGATTACTATAATAGTGGGACTAGTTGATGAAACATACACTAACAAATAAAAGCACCCTCATTATTTTAATGGGTAAAGTTAGCAACATAGTAGTCTTACTTAAAGAGAGGTATTAGTTTATTTAATCAGTGCCAATTAGGTCAACTCAACACTCAAAGCATTGCCATTTATCATAGGTTGCAAAACTTAGAAGTGCAAAGATAAAGGAGTTTCTCATGACAGTAGCACGATACAAATAGAGATGACAGCAAACTAATATGGATGAAGGCCTTAGGCCCGTACCAACCTGAGAAAAAAAGCTTATTCATGTAGTCCCATAAGAGATGATAAATCACTCACTGGAATCACACAATAGTACATATTTTTGTGCACTTCAAATGTATGGTTGAAATCACTCTTGTTTACCTGTGCTGAGATTATATCGAAAGATTATAAAGAACTTCCAGCAGAGTTAAAGCACTGGCTGGGATACAGTTCATTGTATTGTCTTGTGTAGTTCCACTAAAATGTATGATTGGCACAACATGATCCCTGTTTGCACAAGTAGGAACAAGGTGAAACCTTCATTAGCTTAGTGAGAAAGGATAGGAAGACATTAGGATATTACTCAAACAGTAGCATCAAATTCATGATGGACAATACGCAAAACATTGCCTCATTGAACCAATGGCAATAAATTGACATGCAAAACAATAGCACTATTATGTCATGACACTAATAATATTCCCTCCCTGCTCCACCACATGATTCACCTCCATAGACAAACGTTCACACGTACATGATTCAACATAGGGTCCTACTAAAGATTTGTTTAACTCCAACAGGAAAATTAGGCAGTAATAAATTAGTGGTACTTAAGTACTCCTAATTAATTAAGTGAGACAGCAGAAGTGGAAGGGCTCCCTGGAGGATCGTCTCACATGTAAGGTAGTCATTGCCGAAGCCCTTGAATAGCCTCGACTGAGGTCTCTGGCTTCAGCAAGATCGCCTTGGCACTGTTTATTCTTCTTCTTCTTCCTCTTCATGCTCTGTTTCTCTTTCTCCTCACCAGTTGGTGAAACCAAGTACATGATTGGCCTTCTAATTCAGAATTGGTTTTGTTAGTGAGGGAGTACAAGTGTACTAGTAAAAAACAACATTATTTTCTCATGGCAGTCGGAAAATAGAGAGGAACACATGCATTAAATATCATTCTTACCTAAAGGAAGGTTATGGTGCCAATATGGATGATGAGGATTGGAACACAGATCTCCCTTTGTGCAGTTCCACCAAAATGAACCAACTGTTCCATCTGATATTCCAGTTAAACAGCACAAAAGTCACTTCTTTTAAGAAGAGTTTTGTGCAGTGCACCAAAAGGTCACAACAGCAACCAGGTGAATTGGATATCCCTGTTTGCAAAAAAAGGCACATAGGAAACAGTCAGAGTCTCAAACAATTACAGGCTAAACCATTTGGCTCAACTTGTCAGAGTCTCAAAAAATTACAGGCAAAAACAGTGGCATGGCTTCATTTTTACCAGGGACATTATATTAAGAAGAACAAGGGCTGCGTTCAGTTCACAGGTTTGGTGCAGGATTTTTGTAGGAACACAATTCCTACGGTATTCTTTCCCTTTAAACCATTCGGAACATGGGAAAGGTGAATAGTGTTTCATAGGAAAGCTGGTCTGGTAGTACTGATTCCATCGAATTAGAAACATCCATGCGCTACTCATTTTTTGGGCGGAAGCCCGAGGCAGGCGCTCGCTGCCATGCGTTAGACAGGTTGATGTGCTATGTTTGTCGAAATAAAAAATCAACCTATGTGTGGTACGTGAGGTGAGGACAAGAGTAGTCACTGTGCAGCTGAATAAACAAATAGCATCTCATACTGCCAAGCATGCTACTCTAAACAAACAAATCTGTACATTTCGTAGTCCATCCGAACACATTCTCTTGAGAGTTTCCTCCGGTTTGTTGTTCCATAGTCTTATACCTACATTCCTTCCCTATTCCTCTATTTTCATTAAGACCTATGTTTTCTGCCCCTTTATTCCGACCGGAGCCTAAATATTTGGTATAAGGGCATGGGACAGTGGGTGCACCAGCAGTACAACACCATGTACGTAAACAGGGGCATAAAGTGGTGATTCATACTTTGTTGCCCCGAGAAACAAACATCCAAGAAACATATCTGGGTTAGTCCCATTTTTGTTCACTCTAACCACCTACTCCTATTGTGGATAGCAAATCTAGTCCTGGTCATACCACTGTGTACAGCGTTACCCTTATATTTCTCTTTTCGACCAAGAGACCGGTTGGATGACCAGTCTGTACTACTTTCATCCCCTTTCCTTCCTGTTTGTACCAAGTCCGATGTACATACTAAATTCCCCCACCCCCACTTTATTTCAATGACAAGTATTTTCGGACGGAGGGAGTACAAGATTCGACTCCATGAAGTAGCTTTACCTCTAACAATAGAAAAAAAAGGTGACGTTGGACCATCTGATCGAGAGGGGCTGAGAGGTAGAAAATGATGCACATGCAGCGACATAGCGAGATGGGGAAGTAGAGCTAAGGCGGTTTCGAACGAAGATATACCTGAAGGTCGTCGGGATGTGGATAGGTGGGCGGCGGGAGGCCGGATCCGCCCACAGGCAACGACGAAGGGATCAGAGGACCTCACGTGTCGGTGCTCGACCAGAGATAATGGTGCGGCCGACAGTGGGTCTCCTCCCTCGCTGTCGATGACGGCCTAAACTCTGCCCCTCCTCCCCTTCACTGGCGGAGGGGGATACGTCCGGATCTGTAACCAGCGGTGAGGATAGAAAGCCAGTGTTTTTTGAAGGGAGAAAGACAGTGTTACTACCCTTATCTTGTTTAGATCTGGAGAGGATGACAGTGTGTGAATAGAGCAGCCCTAGCAAGTGCAGAAGCTTCGGCCTATATATAAGTAGTGGGGTACTTTTCCTTTTTCACTCCATCAAAACAATCGTTTAAAATTGTGTACTACTACATGCTAGTTCATGTTTTTTTAGTTGTTGATTGTCTTTTGAGATAGCTACCCGCTTGTTCCAACTGGTGTTACGGTGTGCCAGGTCGCACTTTGTATCGTTCAAGTCTGTTACTACAAGTCCCTCCATTAAATGAACAACCACCCCCTCGTAAAAATTATGAACAAGCCCACGGCTAAAATTAGCGGAAACGTGGGTTTCCCCAACATGCATTATTATTTATATTTTCTACTCCATCCGTTCCTAAATACAAGTCTTTTTTATTAGCCACACCTAAGACAAGAATTTTTTTTATTAGCAGTGAACCCCACATGTCATAGACAAAAAAATTGTGGCAAGATTCCCTTAGGCAAGCCAAAGTGTGTCTAACAATTTGAGCAACTCAGGTTAGGCACGTGTGGCAAGTGTGGGAAAAATAATGTGGCAACATAAGACAAACATAGTCAAAATTTGGTTAGTTAAATTTATAGTCAAAATTTGCCAAGGTGCATCAAATCAACACATGCAAGTATCAAAAGGAGAGTCACGACATGCATGCATGCTTTGTACTCCCTCCGTTTCCAAATATAAGTCTTTTTAGAGATTGCAACAACTGACTACTCCCTTCGTTCCTAAATGTAAGTCTTTTTAGGGATTCCACTACAAACTACATAAGGATGTATATAGACATATTTTAGAGTGTAGATTCACTCATTTTGTTTCGTATGTAGTTCATAGTGAAATCTCTAAAAAGACTTATATTTTGGAACGGAGGGAGTACATACGAAGCAGAATATGTCTACTCCTACATACAAAGTAGCCCATTTGAAATGTGTAAAAAGACTTTTATCGAGTGTAGTGCTTTGATGTGTCGCGTCAACTCGTACAAGACCGAGAAATTTGATTACTACGACGCCCTCTCCCTCGCGGACTGAGCTCCGGTTCCTTAACTGCACCTGCCTTTGGCTGCATGACAGGTGGGCCAACCACCTGTTGGGCCCACCTGTCATGGACGCAAAGGCAGGAGCAGTAAGTAGAAGCTTTCGCTACACACTATACCTCCCGCACGAGGTGGACGGACATGCAGCAGTGGATTCGATACTATAGAAGTAGGAGTAACATCATTGTTCATCTTCTCGAAGAGGCGAAGAGCCAAGCGCAAACCGAACATGGTAGTTGCGAACGCTTGCGTGGTGCGGTTCCTTGGAGTACTAGCCAGGCTCTTGCATGAGACAAAATTGCGTATTGTTTAACAATTAAACTCCATTATCCATTGGTTGATACTCATTCTACATAGCTCCACGCGCTTAGCACCGTTTCCTCCTGGGGTCACCAATGTTTATTTGCTAATTAATAGCATTCCATGCAATGACCTAGCCATTGCAAGTCATTAAAAGCATGCACACCTCTCATCTCTTATTGGTTGATACGTATGTCAAGAAACAAGAAACAAGGTAGAAGTTAATGCACCGCGCCTAAGTGTTTGGGACTATTTGGTTTTCATAAGATGACTTACACACCTAGACAGAGGGAGTAGTATAGACCTGTAAACCGGAAATGAGTATTTGACTTTCTAGAGATTTCAACAAGTGACTAGACTTCGGCTCAACAAAAAAACAAGTGACTAGACTACACCGTGTGCAGTACCCCCTCCCTTCCGGTTTATAGGGCTCAAATCTCAAATCTCATGAACCAAGGCATTTTGCTATGGGAGGAATGTATCTCGTACTTTACAAAACTACCCTAATTAAACTCATGCATTAATTACGTAGTTCTCTCATTTTCCTCTCTCCCTTGGTCGCGGTGCACAATATTGAGCACTCCTATATGACTAGCCGCTCTATCTACATGCGGGACATTTCAAAGCATCCGGGCCCGCGTGCCATGCACCAAATCACAACGAGGTGCTACAGTCGAGACTCACCTGTCACCCCAGTGTGGCCGTCATGACCTGTCATATCACAAAACCCACACCTTTACCAGCAGTGGTAATGTGGCCTCCAAGTTGGACTGGACGAAGCAACCATCATTTCATTGGAACGCTCGTTCAAGCCCTTTCTTCCCATTCTTGAAGAAAACCTCACTCCAGGCTACTCACTTCTACCATTTTTCTTCTCTACCGACGAAGGAAAGGTGGGCGAATCAGTTATGCTGCTATATTTTCATTCCAATAATCTCTTTTTGCGAAGCGCCGAGCGATTCTCATATCCTATTCTTTTCCTGTTTTCATTGTGACTGTGGTTTCCTTTCGATTGCTTTTTGTTTGTCAGTTCATTGATGGATCCTGGAGCACTAGGCAAAGAGTTGCCGGCGGACAATCCACTAGAGACAGCGATCTCCAGGAAGCAAGCACCGACCAATGAGTTGACCATGTTGGCGGGCCAACCCATGGAGACGAAGAACTCCAAGAAACAAGCACTGGCCAAAGAGTTGAGGACGTTGGTGGACGAACTCCTCAAAGAAAGTTGGAAGAACAGCAAGGGCCCCATCGTGCCTACCCCAGGAACTCTGATTGCCACCTATGTGAGGCTCAAGACCGAGTTTGAAGAGATAGTCGCCGTTGAGAAGCAGTATTCCCCTGCCAAGGTGATGGCCCCCATCGGGGACGAGGAGATGGCCCCCGGAGTGATGAGATCCCCCGGTGAGCTGCACAAGGTAAAAAATAACGGCTTATTACCATAGTTGTGGTTTTTTATTATTTGCAATGTCCTTGCTTTTTGATTATTTGCAATGTGCTTGCTAATATGTTAGGGTTGTGCAGGTGCCGGTGGTTGTCCTTGATGATTCCGATGTCGTGGCCTGTCCTGTTGGCATCGCCCCGGAGATCGATTTCGATACCGCTGTCCATCTTGTGGACATCGCCCCAGAGATCGATACCGATGTCGCGGTCAGTCCTGTGGACATCGCCCCAGAAATCGATTCCCATGCCGCTGTCCGTGCTGTGGTCATTGCTCGAGAGATC
Source organism: Triticum aestivum (assembly GCF_018294505.1). Classification (NCBI taxonomy): domain Eukaryota; kingdom Viridiplantae; phylum Streptophyta; class Magnoliopsida; order Poales; family Poaceae; genus Triticum; species Triticum aestivum. The sequence goes on from NC_057810.1 coordinate 109,822,377, forward strand.
GATGACAAGAAATAGTTGGTCGCGCTAATCCTTCAGGGTAGTTTGCATTGCCCTGTGTTTAATTACCAGAATGATGCGTGTTATCAAACCATCTTAGGGCTAGTGCACCGTCTTGTGTGGGCGGATCTTGCTACTTTTGTTTGATAGTGAATCATGTGATGAATCATGCGAACCCTCTTCGAGTTATGGAAACAGATGTATCCTGGCCAGCTTTTGATGTAATATATGGCATGCTTAGATGTAAGTTTGAATTGTTTATCATATCAGCAGGGCTTGTTTGATGATTCTTGGTGTTAGTAGGCTAGCTACTGTGCGAGCTATAGTACTTGCAAAACACTCACCGAAGAGAAACATTGGGGCTGATGAGCTCGTGGTACGCTTATACTTATCCCTTGTCGATCGACCAATAGCCCTAGCTCCTAAAATTGTAGGCTTAGCGATCGATCAGACAATAGTCGACATACATTCAGGCCTCATTTGGTTCATAGGGTAGGAAAATCGTAGCAAAAGTATAGAGAACGTGCAACACAAAATCATAGAAGTGCAGAGACGTACTCCCTCCGTTCCAAAATAGATGACCTAAGCGGGCTAGTTTGGCCTAGTGGGTTTCAGTGATATGACATGGTACAATGCTGTCCAGTCTTCGCGTGTGGTAGCAGTATTGCGGGTACAGTAAGTTTTCTTGAAGAAGCGGAATTCAACGAAGTCATGATGGTTCCTTCATCCGAACAACTTACAGTGGGAAAGGTTGGGCCTGCGATACGACCAGGGTAGACCAGGATAATTTTGTGCATGGCAGGTGAACCAGGATGGTCGATGTCCCACATGTCGGCGGATGAAAGTATTCTTTCCGATATAGAGGACGAGCAACAGTATTCATTGTTTATTTTTGATGAAAGCTATTGTCTCCACCGTTACTCCTTGACTTTGTCAATGCCTCTCTCTCATCCACATAAGCGGGGACTACTTGCTGTGCATGCAGCGGGCAGCTGGCGTCTTGAGGGGCCAGGGCGGTGAGAGCGGGCTCCGGAAGCGGTCCGGACTCGAGCATGGCCCACCTCACATTATCACGAAATATTTCTTGGAGTCTGTGCGCGGCGGGCGGGCGATCTCTTCTCCCTCCCCTGTTTCTCTCTTCTTAGTTGACGCCCGCCGAGCGATTAGATTTCGGCTATCGATGGTTTATTCTTTTTTGAGGAATCGACGGTTTATTCAATTACGGTACCACATGTCCGTGAAATTGCAAGACAACGCGTGTCCCCTCTAGTGAGCGGTGTGCGAGCCAGACTGTCGGGGTTGTGATGCGTACGAGTCGTAAGTGTGCCGCCTTTTCCTTTAGAACTTGCGAAGTGTAACATTTTCGCGCGATCGATCGATAGAAATCCAGAACAAAATGACGAGGGCGGTGCTTTCCCGCTCATTAGGCGGGCTAGTTCGAGTGATATGACATGCTACAGTGCCGTCCACTTGCTCCATTTTTATGTAAGCAAGAGTTTACACTCTTACGTGGGAGGAGTGCGAAACACCACGGATCTGATTTTGATCGAGGGATAACTGTTCCCTGCCAAATAATGGAGGATTGTTAGCGATTATAGCATGATAGTTAGGGCATCTCCAGCGCTGGCCCACAAATTTACACCAGCATCTGTCCGAGGACACTGATGGATGCCATCCGATGCTGCCCGCATACCTTTCGACAACTATATGAACTAACCGGACGAAATTTGTGCAAACAAAGCAAATTTCAAATTAACCGGAGGAAATTCATTACATTTCGAAAACTTTTCCTACAAACTGGACGAAATTCATTACATATTTCGCACAGACCGTACTAAACCTACTATAAACCTAATCTAAACGATCGCTGGCGCCCGACCACCATGTCCGGCCATGAACCCGAGAAAGCCGGCCATTGCCTTTGCCTCCTCCTCATCCGCCTCGATAACCTCCTCCTCCGGCCGGAGCACAAGGTTATGAAGATTTCCGCCTCCACATCACCGTCAAGCGGCTAATTGGCCGCCGATGTTTACCCCACCAAGCTTGGCGTCGACTGAGTGGAGTAGCGGTGGCCTTCCCGGGACCAGAGCGGCGGAGACCTACCATGTACTACTCTTCCTCGCTGCCGGTTGCGTCCGTGCATGCATGCCGGCTTCATGGTCGTGGCGACGGAGTGCGGCCTGGGGGGTGCAGGCGATCTCCTTCATTTGCTCCTGCGACAGTACATCGAAGAGAGCTTTGGAGCGCGCACGGAGCGGAGCCGCCGATGTCCCTCGTCTGCTCCTACGATAGTACGTCCAAGAGAGCTTCGGAGCGCCAGGAGGCCATGGTTGAAGTGGCGCCGACAGAAGGAAGGGACCGGAGGAGAATAAGTGTGGGTCTTTGGCTATGGCTGGGAGCTGGGGCTCTAGTTAATATAGCGGGCGAACTACAATGAGCCGAGGCAGACGGATGGACAACTGGCACCGGAGTAGGTTCGTCAGGCATGAATGCGGATGCTGCTTCAGTGACTTAACTGCAGATGTGTTTGGGTTACTGACATGTGGGCCCAACGGGCGTCTGGCCCGCATGTCAGTGACACACCAATTGCACCTGCAGTTAAGTCCGGTGAATGCGGCATTGACATTCTGGAGAGACGGTGACCGTTTCAGGCGGGAAGCGCGCGCTAGCGATGGAAGGGGTTTCGGTGTGCAGTGGCACTAAGATCGGTTGCTCACGATAGTACATACTCCGTACCATACTACCATAGTACCCTCTCTAGCTTAGGCTGTTTTATAGTTTGTCATTGTGATGGACGATATACATGAGCAAGGCGGTCCGAGTATGACCATTGGTGTTGAGCCAGGTGAATACATGCTTGGCGTTCGCGTAGGCCTCCATCAAACGTCTAAACAGTAATGTCAGGCACCGCCGGGGCGCGCAGGTGATGGGCTCGCCGTTTGCATTGCGCCATGACCAGTACTTTGATTTAGAGGGTGACGTGCATGCATTAGCATGCTTTGACAACATGACCGTGAGTGTCTGACGCGAAGTATTTCATTTTCATTTGGCAGACGAGGGTGCGTTGCAGCGACGAGTCCGTGGTTTGATTCCCCACATACGCATAATTTTGTTTTTTATAGTATTTCCTTCTCCATTCACAGGTAGGCCCGCGTAGATAGATAAAGAACACGAGCTGATGAGGCGCATGCGGACTGTTTGACTGGTCAACCATACAAATACGAAGCTATACGCTGAGCCAGCGACCGTATAATCACCATATCTCGTATACAGTGATCAAAGTGAGCTATCAAGACAAGTTCGATAACCGCCAATGCATTTTACTCGGTAATAAATGACCAGGATTGAAGGGGAATCCTAATTTGCTTCGTCTTCTGTCCTTGAGCTCTTGACAAACCAATGCACTATACGATTGTCCGGCCACTCCACCCCAGAGCTCTCACCAAGCGTCGTTCATGCCACTGCGCCGCACACTAACCGGCAAGGCAGCGATGGCATCCTGCCACGCCGAGTTCCTCGTCGCCCACGAATGCACACAAAATGGTAGGGAAGCGATGGCATCTCGCCGTGCCGAGTTCATCGCCGCTCGCGACCTCACAACTATGTGTGAGGAATTTGAAGATGCCAACGCCGAATGGGCGGTAGAGCAAGAGGCGGCCAAAGCCGCACAAAGGGAGCGGAAAAGTCAGAAAGCACTCAAGAAAAGAGAGGCCCGCTGCCGCAATAAAGAAAGGACGCACGCGCTGCTGCGGAGAGGTCGGCGGAGATCCAAGCACGGTGGGGTGTCGCCGACAAAGCTGGGAAGGAGAACGACGGCGTCTGGCCAGCATGTGAGAAGTAGTAGTACTAGTAGTTAGTGTGTGTGTCTGTGTCTAAGTACGAGCATGTACTAGTACTACTAGTTACTACCGTAGTTTTTAGAGCAAATTACTAGTACATTAGCCTAGACTAAATGGAAAAATTCCTATTCTATGCATCAAATGGCATCTCTTGCTCTATAGGAATTGTGATGCATGTCATCTCACTTCCTATGATTTTCATATTCCTATCCTCTGAACGAAAGGAGGCCTCTGTTGGAGTAAATACTGTAGCTAGCAGTACTGCTGATATAGTAGTTTTCTTCAAGAAGCGGAATTCAACGAAGTCATGATGGTTCCTTCGTCCGAGCAACTTCAAAGTGGGAAGTGGGCCTGTGATTTGACGGCTCACTAGTCATTGTTACTGCGGTGCGACGACCTGGGTGACTCTCCCTTGGAGTTCTGCGTGCATGGCAAGTGGACCGGGATGGTCGATGTCCCACATGTTGGCGAACTGAAGTATTGTTTCCGATATCGAGGAGCAAGGAAACCGCATGGTATAGTATAACTGCTGATTGGTTCGCAAAAAAATAGTTTCACTGCCGATTTATAATTATTTTTTATTTCTGATGAATGCTAGCGTTTCAACTCTTACGATGAAGGGTGCCAAACACGGCACGTGCTGGATGTCCCACACGTCAGCGAAAGGAGTGGGACATGAACAAAGTGGTAGAGCCCAGCGTAAAAAAACCAGCGTGGTAGAGCGTCTCCACTTCTTCCACTTCTGGGTCGGAGACCACACGTAGTAGTACTTAGTGGTATGAACGATACAAAGTGCGACCTGGAGAGAAAGACACGTCTAGTTGGAAGGTCTCGGGGCATACACGTAAACACATATAAAAGTTAATATGTGCCTCCGACTAATATAGTAGTATTAGAGTACTTAGGCACGTACTCCATAACATCATCGTGCATTGCACGTACAACATTTAGTGGTAGTACGTAGTAAGAGACAAATGCCGCCCAAGATTTCCCTTCTCGACCTACTTTTGGGTGTTTGGTAGAGTGTATGGAGGGTGCATGAGTCCACACTAGTTTAGCACAAATACACTAGAAGAATGCATGAAGAGAGCATGCATGAAGAGGGGTGTTGAGTTGAGCATGCATGAAGAGGGAACAACTATGCTGAGACGAGAACGCAACCAAACACACCCTGTATGCCACGCATGTTCATACCATTTGTGCTTTTGTACTTTACTTACTGCGCTACATTACGCAGGTTCGTACGTCCACTCCTGGGTACATGTCCGTCTCATAGTTCCAGTGCCACGTGTTCTCATATAGATGGAACGATCATTGCATAACACGTGCGCCTTGATGCTAGATGTCTCACGTGTTGGCAAAAGGATGAACAAAGCTCACGTAAAAAAATAGAGTGGAAGAACATAGATTCCGGACGACCGAGAAGGAGCAAGGAACCTCGTGGTGGAGCGTCTGCACTCATAATATTTAATATTATTCAGCGATATAAAATTAACCAATCATCTCAATAGTGGACTGGAAGAGTACGAAACACGGCAGCCCATTGTAGTTACATCATACTAGTACATGGCTAACCGACGCTATCACCATATTTCTTGGCTTCCGTGCGACACCTATCTCTAGTAATCCAGCAGCCTGTATCACTTCTCCCTCCTTGTCTCTATCAAAGTGCGCTGGGCTGGCGTTGCTGCCGTCTATTGAGGTCGGTTAACTATCACATGTTAGCGACATACCAAGAGCATTCTAAAAAAAATTCCTTTTTTGTTCCGTTTTCAAAAAGAAAAAAATTGTTTCATGTACGAATTTGCCTGTATGCTTTGAGCAACTTGCATGTCCTATACTACTCCTGTTTGATACTCTAACTTAGCTAGAGGTTAGACTAACTCATGACTAACCCTGAACTAACTGTAGCCAAAGAGGTGTTTGGGTGACAGGGTTAGATTGAGAATAAATGCACTTCATGGAGAGAGAAAAGTGATTTTTTAGTGGTCCCAATGAGAACTATCTCCAGTTAGCACCTCTTGGGTGGGATAGTTTTTTTTGGTGGGTTCGGTGCAACTTGCTCCAATTTAAACCCTCATGGTTTGATACTTTAGGGCTATTTGAGCCCCAACTAGCTCAAACTAACTCTAACCCATGGATCCAAACAGGGCCTATGGCCAGTCTCGACGTGGAGCAGTCGCGTGCACCGGTAAGCAGCGCTCTCTCAGCCGTCACGCCACTTCAAACCCGGCGCCAGTGAGAGGTCACCTCCGCTCTGGCCCGGCATTAATGCGGCACTGACGCTCCAGGGCGACGCTGACCGTTTCACGCGGGAAGGGCGTGCTGTCAAGGGAGTATAGGTTTTGAACCGTTTCAGGTGTAGTAGTAATGGTAGTTTGCAAAACTACTCAATTATTGCACTCTGTTTCCTAAGAAATTGTGGTAAAAAACGTTACTCCACAGCCCGCTTCCCTTCTCCTTCCTACTCGTGATTTACGTGGCCATGTTAAAGTGGTTGTGTCAAAAAAATGTCACTTCCTGCTCGTGATTTGCGTTATATAATTACAAGCAAGATTCTCGTGCATTGCATGGAACATCAATATGCATTTTTTTACATAACACCTGTTGTGATTGACCCATGCAGGAGTAATCCCATGTGTAAAAACTAATGATATCTCGAGAATTTTATCGAAAAACTGGTATCTCAAGAATGTCATCGAAAAAATGAAAGATGAGAGATAGGGCGAGGAGGAGTGGAGCATGGTGGTGACTGGTGGTCGGAATGGGCGGCGGCATGGGGATGGACAGCGTTGGCAGGCGGCAGCGGCCACCATGCATGCTAGATTGTTCCAGAGATTTATTCCTTTTTAATTGCTGAGCAATGAGGTTGCGGGAGATAATGATGTGGAGAGAGGTGCGGGTATCTTTTGTAAAATTATCATAGTTTGTTGCCTATCCGTCAGATATAGATCATACGGTCTGTATTACAAGATGGCAGGCACACCATCATCGCCAACTCGTTTTTTATAAGGGTACAGATGATAAGTTTGCTGACTACTAAAGTAAAGTGGAATCCGTCCATGTTATGCTAGTAAATAAAGGTGATTGTTTATCATACGGGTAAGGTTGGATGAAGGGTGGTAGGAACAAATGCTCCGCCTAAAGCATGTGTGTGTGAGATGGAGTCTTAGTGTGTGTGTGTGGTGTGTGTGTGTGTGTGTGTGAGAGAGAGAGAGAGAGAGAGAGATGGAGTCTTAGTTTGTGTGTATGTATGT